>NC_041408.2:40384775-40684775 GCF_900747795.2 Erpetoichthys calabaricus
TCTTACCACCATTTATTAGGGTTTATTAGTTTCCTAAACTGTGTGATTCATTTTTAAATTTAAATAATATGTCTGGTTAACTTTATCAGTGGCTTCTTAATTATAACAGATGGAATAGGTTCACTTTCTTCGGTCTCCCAAAGTAGAAAATGTACTTTAACACTAGAATTACCAGAGCCTACGAAAAAAATCGTAGATCTGTCCCACCTTAAATCGATTCTTAAAACTGTTCTCACCTCTCCGCCAGCGTCTTTTATCATCTAAATGTGCGGCTATTCCATCCCCCAACCGACTTAGAATGTGCATGAACTTCTCCCAGCTCATGCCTTGATTGATTATCTGGGAGTGAAGTGGAGTTTTAGAGTGGAAATAATAGATTGTTATTTGGAACACACGCATTTCATGTGTGTTGCGTTTCTGCAGTAATCTGTGTAAACACATTTTTAAAACAGAAACGTTTTTCATATTCTAGTAGTAAATGACAAATTGTAGGCATAAACTGTATAATGTATGAAGCCTGAAGTCCAAATATCAAAGAAACACTTTCACAAAAGGTTCAAATAGAACAAGTGCGCTTTTATTCAAAAATATAACACATTTACTACAACTGCTTCTGTGGTGTAATGGTACCAGCAGCTGACTGGTAATCAAAAGGTCATGAGTTTGATCCCGCACGACTCTGTTTTGAGAACAGCTCTTATTCTTACTATTTTAGAATAAAAATATACATTTGATTTCAGTCTGTAACAGCCGGTGTAATTTATGATACTTGTAAAGGTTAGCTTTGTGTTTTTTTGTTTTTTTTTAATTCACTTTTCATTCTCTCAGTCGCATTCAGGACCCCCCCCCCCCCCCCAACCCTACTGACACTCTTATTTTAACATAAAGACGCGCTATAGCTCTGCGTGCACTTTTCGTGGCATTACACGTGTATTTTTTGAGAATGCCCGTGTCGCTCAAACACAGGAACATATGTTAGTGTAGTAGTATAACAAAACAAGTGCACTTTTGTTCAAGACTATAACCGAAGAAAAAAGAAAGCAAGTTACAGTAGGCGGTTGATATGACAGCTTGCGTGGTGCAATGCTAAGAACTGCTGATTTCCGATCAGTGCTATATAAAATCATCACATTCAAATATTAACAGTTTCCATACACCCAAGGCCCGTCCTTCCTACATTTACAACATGTGTACTTGTTGCAGTGCACTCACCTCTCTGTGCTATGGTTCCTATTACACTGAATGAGCACCTGACACTGTACTTTCTTCCCTACATAAATAACATTCGAGCTATAACGCGTTTTTATGTGAAAACAGCAGTGTCAGATGGGGAGGAGGGGGGATTGTGAACGCGACTGACAGAATGAAACTGAAATTAAAAAAAAAAAAAAAGCTAACCTTTACAATTATCATACATTCACACTGGCTGTTACAGACTGACTGAAATCAAATGTATGTTTTTATTCTAAAATAGTACAGTACATGCAATATTATTTGAAACTGAATAGCGTCAGATCGGGTTTGAATACACGCTGACGCTGTTACAGAAGGCATCCACTTATTCAGTGCAGCAGTTTCAACACACAGTACATGTAATATTATTTGAAAACGAACCGTGTCAGATCGGGCGTATATTCAAACCCAGTCTGCCGCTGTTTGTTTTTTAATGATATTGCATTAGTGTGATGATGTTTTCACATATATTGTCTCATTCTTTCATCTTGCGGTTTGTAATCAGTGGCCGCGTGTTTTTTTTCAGCGCTATATGCAATCAGACGGACAGACAGGCAGAGAAGTCACTAGATACTGTATATAAATAAACAGGGAAGGCACTGTATAATAGATATATAAAAAAACAGCTAAGGGGATAGATATATAGATAGATAGGAAGGAAAGGCACTATATGATAGGCAGACAGGGAAGCTGCTATATAAAGGTAAGGCACTGTATAATAGATACATAAAAAACGGCTAAGGGGATAGATATATAGATAGATAGGAAGGAAAGGCACTATATGATAGGCAGACAGGGAAGCTGCTATATAATAATAAAATTACTGTTATTACTATATAGATAGACAGGGAGTTCAGGCAGGCAGGCAGAGCGGCGAAGGTTAAAAAGAAAAAAAAACTAACATTTTCTCCACAGCTGGGAATCGAACTCAGGTCTCTGAGGCACGGAAAGTCTGCTGTGCTCTAAGTCAGCAATTCTTACCGCTACGCCACAGAAGTATCGCTCTTGAACCTTTTGTGAAAGTGTTTATTTGATCTTTGGACTTCAGGCTTCACACATTTTATAGTTTATTCCTACATTTTGTAACATTTATTACTAAAATATGAAAAAGTTTCTGTTTTAACAATGTGTTTACACAGATTACTGTAGAAATGAAACACACATGAAATGCGTGTGTTCCAAATAATGATATATTATATCCACTCTAAAACTTCATTTCATTCCCAGATAATCAATCAAGGCATGAGCTGGGAGAAGTTCGTGCACGTTCTAAGTCGGTGGGGGGATGGAATAGCCGGCTGCTTGCAGCTTGTGTTTATCAGCACATTTAGATGACAAAAGACGCTGGTGGAGAGGTGCGAACGGTTTTAAGGTGGGCCGGATCTACGAGTTTTTTTGTAGACTGGTAATTCTAGTGTTAATGTAGGAATGCACTTGACTGCTCTTCAGTTTAACTGTGATCTCTTTCTTTAGAATGGTGACCAGAACAGCAGAAAATACTTGGTTTTATGACAGTAGTGCATATTAGTTAAGCTTACTGGCCATTATTTATGATAAAAACCTAATGATACAACCTATTTTTGTTATTTTAATTTGTATGCATTTTTTTTTATAAAATTAGAGTACTGTTTTGGTTTAGATGGGTAGCTCCCTTTTAAATCTAGCTTCTTGCAATTCAGTACTCCTAAACACCTTACACTCATAATTAATTTTAACTTTTTCTGCTTTTTTTTTATTCCTGGTGTTTCTGGATCACTGTTGCAGATTCTATTCATTAGATTTTGTAATCTGGTAGATATTGTAATTGTGTCCTATTTAAATAAATTAAACTGTCATTAACAAACCTTAAACAGTGTAATTGTCATAGCATATATATAAGGATGATTCCCCTTGTATTTTTCCCTTTTCATAGAACAGTGTTTGGCATATATTGAACGTGGAAAGTAATTTTCCCATTTGTTTTTGTCCAATTCATATGTTTAGGGTATTTTTAAATGCACAATGGATCTATACATTTATTTTATTAATTTGAATAAAGAGTTGAATTACTCTTACTCTCACTATGTTCTTGTCTTAGGGTTGTTTAGATTTATTGAATTTTAATGTCTTTTGGAAATATTACATCTGTCCTATTACCAGGAAAAAGATTATTTTTAACATCCTAATTTGTTGTTTAGAAGTGCAGATATTTGAAATACTTTAGGTTGAGCATAAATTTAAATATTAATACAGAGCTATTATTCATCTTACACAATATTGGAACTCCAAGTACAATTGACTGTTCATTGCTAGGTGTCTCCAGCATGGAGAACCTCCTTATATACCCCTTCAGTAAGAATGGTGGGAATAATCAGATGAGAGAAACATAATCCAATAAATATATACTGTATATTTTTAACTTGCTTTAAAATGCAGCTTTCAGTCTCAGAAGCCATTAGAGCAGTTCAATCATCATCCAGTTTTTCAGTGGGAACTGCTGATGATTGTAGTCCTGGTTCAGTGGGGTGCAGGAGGCATTGTTGTTGCAGACAGCTTCTAACTTTTAAAAGGTCCTGACCATTATAAATACACACGTTTTGCATATTCAAGAAGCTATCTGTGAAAATTGCCAGGTATGGGTAACTACCATCTGATGTATTTGAATATGCTTTATATGGACTGTGCTTTTCTAAGACTCAAACACCACACATTCTTTTGACTATCTGTGAGTAGCGCACCTGTCCTAATTACTTAAGCCTGCTTGAAAGTACTGTATACTAACATAATTTGATTCACAAATCACAATGATCAGTTATTTTTCATTTCTAGTTATACTTGGTTACTTGTTTTTCCAATATCTTGGTGTTGTAAATTTGTGATGTGCATTGTTTTTAACAATAAATTAATACTGGGCATGTTGTCTTTTAAAGATGTTCCAACGTCTTTGTATTCATGTCATACAAAGACTAAGGCCCGTGCATGCTCATCTGTATTTACAGCCTGGAATGGAGGATGGGTAAGATTGCAATTTATGCCTTACATTTTGCAGTTGTTCATATTTATTTATCAAAAAGATGGTAAGAAGGTGGAATAGAATATCTGCTGCATTTTTACTGTCATTGTTGGCTTAATCAAATCTCTTCTTTCTGTAACGTGCCATACACTGCAATTTCATGGTGATTTTTTTAAATTTTTCTTCATTTTCTTCTGATAATCCAACAAAATTAATTTGAATTGTATAAATAGAGCTTATTGAATTGAAAAGAATAAAAATGTCAGTACAGCCTTAGCAAAAATTATTCTGATGTTTTCATTATTAATTTCAATATTATTCTGTGGAATATTAATTTAATTTTATACAATAAACACCTAATTCTTATTTTCATCCATTTTTGAAAACTTAATGTCTCAATTTCTTTAGGTCTGATGATATGGATGGTCCTGTGGAAGATATAGGTAGTCGTTCTTGCGTAACTCGCTTTGTGAAAACCCTGCTCTCTATTATGGAACATGGAGTGAAACCACATAGCAAACACCTCACAGAGTACTTTGCATTTCTTTATGAATTTGCCAAAATGGGGGAAGAGGAGGTAAATGAGCATATTTTTAAGGCATTTGTCAATTAATGTACAGTAATCCCTCCTCCATCGCGGGGGTTGCGTTCCAGAGCCACCCGCGATATAAGAAAATCCGCGAAGTAGAAACCATATGTTTATATGGTTATTTTTATATTGTCATGCTTGGGTCACAGATTTGCGCAGAAACACAGGAGGTTGTAGAGAGACAGGAACATTATTCAAACACTGCAAACAAACATTTGTCTCTTTTTCAAAAGTTTAAACTGTGCTCCATGACAAGACAGAGATGACAGTTCAGCCTCACAATTAAAAGAATGCAAACATATCTTCCTCTTCAAAGGAGCAAACAAATCAATAGGGCTGTTTGGCTTTTAAGTATGCGAAGCACCGCGGCACAAAGCTGTTGAAGGTGGCAGCTCACACCCCCTCCGTCAGGAGCAGAGAGAGAGAGACAGATAAAAAAAATCAATACGTGCCCTTTGGGCTTTTAAGTATGCGAAGCACCGTGCAGCACGTCGCTTCACGAAGCAGCTGCACAGAAGGTAGCCAACGTGAAGATAATCTTTCAGCATTTTTAGACGAGCGTCCGTATCGTCTAGATGTGCGAACAGCCCCCCTGCTCACACCCCCTACGTCAGGATCAGAGAAAGTCAGCGCAAGAGAGACAGAGAAAAGTAAGTTGGGTAGCTTCTCAGCCATCTGCCAATAGCGTCCCTTGTATGAAATCAACTGGGCAAACCAACTGAGGAAGCATGTACCAAAAATTAAAAGACCCATTGTCCGCAAAAATCCGCGAACCAGCAAAAAATCCGCGATATATATTTAAATATGCTTACATATAAAATCCGCGATAGAGTGAAGCCACGAAAGGCGAAGCGCGATATAGTGAGGGATCACTGTACATCTAAAAGTGTGTTTCTTGTGCACCCGTTTCTTAATTGAACATAATATTTCTCCTTTCAGAGCCAGTTTCTGCTTTCATTACAAGCAATTTCAATAATGGTTCATTTCTATATGGGAACAAAAGGACCTGAAAATGCAAGTATCAAGCATTATTCTGTCAGTTTTTTCAGTCATTGTTCATTGTGCTAACCAGTGCTTGTAATGGAAATGATAAGACAAAACACATTTTACAACTGCAGTGTTAACGTATAAGAGTTCATTTTTTTGTTGTCTAATTTTTGCATACTTTACATATGTAGTCTTTTTTTCTTAATTATAGAACACAATTTTCCGATGTACTTTATTAAGTACACCTATTAAGTAGTATTGTATTGCCTCTTTTGGCCTTCATAATAGCATAATTTCATCTAAGCATGGAATCTATAAGATGCTTGATATGTTGTTCATAAATGTTATACCATGCCAAAATGATTACTTTGTGCAGCTGTTGTAAATTGCCCAATCTTGCTGTGAACTGCCCTTTCCATCTCATTACAAAGACACTCGACAAGATTGATAACTGGGCACAGTCGAGTCAACTAAAGCAATAAAAACCTGCCATCATATACTTGGAACCATTAAATAAATGCATTATCATACTGGAAGTGTCTATCCATGTATGTGTAAACTATAGCAATGTACTTGGCTAGCATCAGATATGCTTTATCATTCAGACATTCTTCAGGGTGTATCAGGGGCCCTAATGTGTGCAAAGAAAAAATACCACACCATCAAATTGCTACTACCTGCCTGTACTGTTAATACCAAACCGGATGACTCCACAAAGTCTCATTGCTTACACTAAATTCATATCTTTCCATCAGCATGATGCAAAAGGAACCTGGAGTCGTCTGACCATGGAAGTTGTTTTTTTCCCCTTGGGTGTTTTTGATTGTTGCAGCTCATTTGAGATAGTCTGGTAAATGGTGTATGTCCACAGGACTACCGATCACTTGCTGTGTTTGCTTTTTTCACCATTATCAATAAACCCGGAAAAGCCAATGAAAGCAGTCCATTAGAAGAAGCTAAAATAGCCATCCCTAGCGCTAGGGTTCTGCACTGGCAATCGGAAGGTTGCTGGTTCGAATCCCGTAAATGCCAAAAAGGACTTTGCTCTGTTGTGCCCTTAAGCAAGGCCCTTAACCTGCAATTGCTGAGCACTTTGAGTAGTGAGAAAAGCGCTATATAAATGCAAAGAAAAGAATTATTAGTGAATAGCCCCATAAATGCAGGATTAACTGAAGTCATTCATTTACCCATTCTGAAAATCGAACACTAAGTAATAGTAAAAACACTAATCTGCATGATTCATACCACTATCAGGTGTCATATAATGTGTTGCAATATAAAAGGAGTCAGACGCTGGCGCCACACAAAGCCCATAGCACACAAAAAAGAGGAATCACACCCACGCCCCAGACTACGGAGTACACACACTAACATAAATAAGAAATGAGACACAAAGCCCCTCTCCACAGGAAAAGCCACCCTCCACTAACAGAAATAAGAAATGAGGCAACGCATAAGAAATTATGCAACGCGCCCATAGCACACAAAAAAAAGGAGTCGGACGCAGGGGCCACACAAAGCCCCAGAGTGAAACGGGACAGACTACGGAGTACACACACTAACATAAATAAGAAATGAGACACAAAGCCCCCCTCCACTAACAGAAATAAGAAATGAGACAACGCGCCCATAGCACACAAAAAAGAGGAGTCAGACGCAGGCACCACACAAAGCCCATAGCACACAAAAAGGAGGAGTCACACACACGACCCAGAGTGAAACGGGACAGACTACGGAGTCCACACGGTGTCACCCATCAAGCCCGAGATTACAGCGCCCAAACCCAGTGTAAAACGGGACAGACTACGGAGTCCAGAAAGGGTCACAAATCAATTGGAGTACGGAAAGCGCCAGACAGTACGCAAACACACTACACATGCATCATCCACGCACCTGTAATAACCCACAAGCAAAAACACGATATACTACAGAAACCACACAAATACGGACTCCACAACATATTTGAATCACATTACAGTGATACAATATTTACAGTGCAACCACACAAGACACAGGCACAACACCTGATGGGCAATAAGAATAAACGAACACTCCGTATTAAAGGTTCGTCATCCTCACACGTGAAGACTATATAGCATAACTTAATCATCACATTTCAGTCATACATTTTTAACAATTCAACCACAGAAAACGCTACGTATTAACAATAAGTGCAATCCATGTTACTAACGCTAAACAAGGAAGAACTAATGTAATTGCGCTCACGCCTCCAAAACAATAGACCAGATACCACTGTTAACGCGACGGGCTATATTATGTCCAAAGAATATTGATGTGGATCACATAATTAACCAAGTCATTGCATTACTACCTGGAGAAAGCCGCCTCTTTCTAAGTACTGACAAAATTGATTCTGCACACGACATTGAACATCTTAATTTCCCTTTACAATATCTGAACACTATTAACCCAGCCGGATTACCACAACACAATCTTAACCTTAAAATCGGAACAATTGTCATGCTATTAAAAAACGTTAATACTAAACAGGGTTTATGCAACGGTACACGTTTAGTCATCAACACCATGTCAAACAATGTTATTGAAGCAAAAATACTTACGGGATCACATACTGACAATACTGTTTTAATTCCTAGAATTCACCTTACAAGTTCTGCCCTTGAATTGCCATTTACAATGGACAAAGTTGGTATATACCTCTCTGAGCACGTAATTGGACATGGACAACTTTATGTAGCCTTCTCATGAGTTCGGCGTTCATCTGACATTAAACTTAAAGTTATAAATACTCCAATACCAAGAAAAAATCATTCAAGGACAACAAACCATCTTTACTACAAATATTGTATACGAGCTGTATATACCCGGCGTTGCCCGGGGCAGAAGTAACCTAATCAGTCAAACACTTACATATATACCAAAGTAAACCTAATCGGTTAAACAGCTTCATATATACAGAAGCGAACGTAATTGGTCAAACAGTTATGAATGTGCAGAATGATTTTACAAACATTATGCGTGTTAACAATCATTAAAAAGAAAAGATTGAGGAACTGTTCTTCTATATGTGATGAAGCCACTAATAAGACAGATTTTTTTCAGGACCCAGCTGTTTCATAACTAAACTACTGCTACCCCCAAAGTAATGCCTAATAGTGGTTTTTGGGGTAGCTGTGGAATAAAAAGGGTGTTTTTTAGTCAGTAAGAATCTGACAGTACCCTTCAGTACGGGCTGAAGGGTGCCTATGTAAGGTTTTACATCCTTCCCGTATGGAAAAAAAAACATACTAAACTTTTTTTTCATCATTACAGATAATCTCAGTCAAATCGAAGTACGCATTCTCAATTTATTTTTATCTAATTTTTACTTTTTCACAAAGCCATCCCATGCCAATTTGTATGAATAAACTTTTGCTAGAGAGTTACCAAAAGTTTATTCATGCACATATTTTAATACGGATAATCTATCTCTAATCAAGGTTCTCATTTTCATTCTAATTTAAAATAATAATAGATGCTCATTTTTTTCTTCTGTTTTAGAAAAACCAATCTATGCCACCTACGTCTTCGTCAAGTCAGCTTCATCCAGCTTCATCACATATAGAAGAAGAGTTCCTCAATCTTTTCTTTTTAATGATTGTTAACACGCATAATCTTTGTAAAATTATTCTGCACATGCATAACTGTTTGAGCAATTAGGTTCGCTTCTGTATATATGAAGCTGTTTCATCGATTAGGTTTGCTTTTGTATTTATGTAACTGTTTGACCAATTAGGTTTGCTTATGTATATAGATTAGCTGTTTGTCCGATTAGGTTTGCTTCTGTATATATGAAGCTGTTTAACCGATTAGGTTTACTTTGGTATATATGTAAGTGTTTGACCGATTAGGTTACTTCTGCCCCGGGCAACGCCGGGTATATACAGCTCGTATATATATATATATACATATACACACATACATGCAGTTTTAATAACACAGAAATCAATATAAACATTAACATCATTATCATATGAGAATATGAAGTAATATATAAGAAGCACATTTCATATAAATATAAATTATTAAACAGTAAAATCTTCTTCTGTAATTTGCTACCGTGGCAATTTGTGTGTCTGTCCAGGATTTTAAATGACCTGTAGCTCGCAAACCGTTGCACCTATACACTTGAAATGTGGTACACATATAGTACGTCACGTGTACTATCCGCTTTATGGGTGATGATTGTTTTAGTCTTTTTATCTTTATTTTATTTTATTGTACAATCAAGTCCTATCTGCGCACAGCAGGGCAGCCGTGGGCGGATGCGTATGGTGTATTCACTCGATGTTATTGTGCATTGCGCTGTCAGTGGTATTTTGATAAAAGAATTTGAACAACATATAAGAAGCGTATAAATTATTAAACAGTAAAACATTAACATTTAAGAAGTAAAGTTACATTAAGTACTACTGCAGTGCCTTCGGGTATACCTCATTTTTTGTTTGCCCATTACATGCTTAAATGTATACATTTTTTGGTGCACCTACCCGAGAACACGCGACATATAACCGAGCGTGGGAGAAGCATGGATTTTAAACACGCGTTGAGTTGATGTGCTGGTCTCCCTCGTGAAATAACTGGTAATGTTTGACTAAAATGTACAGCGAGTAAAACGACATTAGCTCCTATTTTTTTTTTACGATCTCTGAGATGTTGCTTTTTTCGGTTCAAGGCTTCATAAGCTCTTTTATGTTGTATGGTGTACTTATCCCAAACCATCATCTTTGAATGTTGCAAGACTTTCGCCTTGTATGTAGATCGGGGTAATTACATTCATTGCATTCCTAGTCTGAATCACAATGTGATTGTATGGGTGGTTACCTGGCACTGTAGGGTTGCCACCCGTCCTTTAAAATACGGAATCGTGCCGCGTTTGAGAATGAAATTGCACGTCCCGTTTTGAATCAATACTGGACGGGATTTATCCCGTATTTTTTTTATAATTTTTTTTTTAAAGCAGCGTCTCATGCAAATCATCCCACACGCATTTTATGAAGATGCCTCCTTTCCTACTTTTGATTGGGTAATACTTGATGTCATCGTTAGTTTGATTGGTGTTTTTAACTGTCCAGTGAGTAGGGCGTGTCTTTCAACCGTAAGCAGATTTTTTGCAGTGGTATCACTGACCTCGACGACGGCGACGTTATACGTCAAAAATAAATTACGATAAATGACGATTTTAGCGATACTTTATTACGATGGCGGCTACATAGACACGATCTAAAAACAAAAAAATCAAATAATCATTCTACATTTTCAAAACGTCGAAAAAACGACGGAATGAAAAAAAGGCCCACCCGACGACCACCCATTCCATTTTTATATATATAGATAAAGAGATATTCCAATAAATCTTTGTGATTTGCCATACAATGCGTTCTTTACTTCCTATCCACCGTCTGAAACTGCGGAGGCAAAACAGGCACGGGTTCAAACTGAACGAGCTCAACTGACGGATATACGCCTACAACGCGCGTCTCAAACCGCAGAAGCTGGGCAAGCACGGGTTCAAAACAACTCAAGCTCCTACAACGCGCGTCTGAAACTACGGCTGACCAGCGGGCACGGGTTCAAAACACCGGGGGTAGGCGAGCGAAGCGAGCAGGGGGCGGAGCCCCCTTGTAATAATTATAGGCAGTATATTCTGTTGGTACACGTTTAACTAAATTAATACAGACAAGCAATTTTGTCATTGTGCTAAAATTTAAGACACATTAAAGGTTCTGCCACACATTAAGTTTCTAATGTTTTTTTTCCCTTGTTAAAATTAGTTTCATTATTTTTAAATTGTTGGCATTACTCTACTAATTAAAATGTGATTTCTAAAATTGCCTTGCTCGGTTTTAGCCTCAGGTAGAGGTTTTATCAGAAGAAGAAGGTGAAGAGGAGGAGGAGGAGGAAGACATCCTTTCATTAGCAGAAGAAAAATATAGACCAGCAGCACTTGAGAAGATGATTGCTCTTATTGCACTTCTTGTTGAGCAGTCTCGCTCAGAGAGGCGAGTCTATTAGAGAATTTAAGTTTTTGGCTAAAAATTTGTTAAAAGTCATAATTAAGGGGAAAAACTGATATGATTTTTTTCAGTATTTTTTTTATACTTCTAAATAAATTTGTCGATTCTAGTCCATCTTCCTTGAAGGCTATGTCTGCAAGAAATGCCAGCATTTCTAGTACCTTGAACTCAGATTCGCTAAATTGAAGAAATAGCTGGCTGGTCTGCGTTTTAGTAGAGAATTGGCAGACCTGGCCCAGGTGTCCTTTAGAGAGATAGTGTGCACCCTTAAGGTGGTACGTGGAAGAGACTCCAGACCAGATAGGTAGAGATAAGTGGGTCATTGTCACAAGGAAAGGGGTACATATTCCTTTGGGGGCATCAACCCGAGAATTAGAAGTTCCAAACAGTTTTTAGGTCCTTGTGAGCTGGTCAGTCTCTCTGAAGATCAGGCATTAGGGGCCTGAATGGGCCACTTCAAAAAAGAGAGGTTGTGAAAGGTGGGTATTCAGTCATTAGGGGGATTGAAGCGCAAGTTTGCTCCAGAAACAGAGAGTCTCGCATTGTGTGTTGCCTTCCAGGTGCACTGGTGGGAGACCTTCCTGATGGGGTTAATAGATTCTCGGCCACAGCATGGTTGAAACCAGTTGTTATTGTCCATGTTGGAACAAATGACTTACATAAGAGGTACTCTGTCAGTTCTGCAATCCAAATTTAAAGAGTTAGTTGTCAGGCTATGGAGCAGAGCTGACAAGGTAGTCCTCTCCAAGGTTTTGTTTATGCCATTGCACCAGTCTAGCTAAGACTGAAGATATTAGAAAGCTTAATGTGTACCTCAATTCTTGGTACAGCATAGAAGGGTATAGTTTATGGGTCATTGGGACTCCTTTTGGAACAGATGGGACCTGTTCTGCCACGATGGGTTACATCTGAACTGGTGGGGGGGGGGGGAGAGAATGAGTAGGTTATTTGAGAATTATTTAAACTAGGAAATTGTGGAGCAGGGAATTTAGGACAGGACAGGTTTAGAAGTGTACATAAAGGAATGAAACTCACAGTTTAAGTGCAAAGGTAAAATGAATAGCACATTAAAAGTAGCTTTCCATAATACGAGAAGTATCAAAATTAAACAAGTGAGTTGGAGTTGTTTATAGCCAAATATAATTATGATATTAGGCAAATAACAGAAACATGGCTAAATAACAAAGATGGGGAGGAGTATAACATAGGGGTTCCAGTTTTTTTAGGAAGCATAGACAAAACAGAAAAGGAGGGCTGGTTTCTGTTTATTTCGCATGAAATTTAAATGCAGGTCTTCTTCAATTGGATGATGACGACACCTGGATTCATCTGGAAAGCGATATGGAAAGAGGCTTTATTTTAGGAGTTCGTTATAGACACCCCATTGCCAGCAGTAATTTCACTGTGTATCATTTTAGTAATATTAAAAGGGCAGATTTATAGGGGGATTTTATAGTTCTGGGGACTTTCACTACCTGAATATTAACTGAGCTAACCTTGCAAATAGTACAGAATAAGAGGAAGAGTTTTTAGATGTGATCAGTGACTGTTATTTAACACAGAGTATTAAAGCAGGGTGGAGCTTTTCTAGATTTAATATTTTGTAATAAATCAGGCTTGAACTGAAGGAGAAGAGGTGATAGAACCGCTAGGGTCAAGTGACCATAATATAATACAATTTTCAGTGTTTTAGAAGAGCACAAATACCAAGAGTAGAACTGTTACGTTTAATTTTGGCAGGAAGAATTTTAAACAGATGGTGGCAAAGTCTCAAAGGGATAGTCAAGGAGCAGTGAAATATGGTTAAAATGTTTCATATAAAATGCAGGACCGGTACAGCCCAAAACTTGGAACTAAAATTAAATTAATAAAAATTCCGCAGTGGGTTAATACAGAGTTGAAAAAGAAGCTGTAAAGGAAAAAGCAGATGTGTAAAACATATGAGACTAATAACTCCAAAGTGAATCATAGGCCATATAGATAGATAGATAGATAGATAGATAGATAGATAGATAGATAGATAGATAGATAGATAGATAGATAGATAGATAGATAGATAGATAGATAGATAGATAGATAGATAGATAGATAGATAGATAGATAGATAGATAGATAGATAGATCTTTATTGTCATATAAGAGTATGAGGCAACTATTAACAACAACATTTATTTATTTATATAGCACATTTTCATACAAAAAGTAGCTCAAAGTGCTTTACATAATGAAGAAAAGAAAAATAAAAGACAAAATAAGAAATTAAAATAAGGCAACATTAGTTAACATAGAAAAGGAGTAAGGTCTGATGGCCAGGGTGGACAGAAAAAACAAAAAAAATTAATTAGATTAAGAGGCATATGGGGAAGCTAAAAGGCAGTTAGATGGGAATATTGCCGGTAAAGTGAAAGATGACTTAAAGAGATTATTTCAGTGCATTAGGAATACTAAAACTTTGTATCAGAAATAATCAGATTATTATATACTGTAAACAGTGAAATGGTGATGCTTTAAACATGCATTTTTGTGAGGACTTCACATGTGAGAAAGTGGATAACCTCCCAGCAGTAACAAGATCCACTAAGAAGGTACTGATTGATTTGGAATTTGTAGAGGGAGTGCTGCTTTGATTAAATAAGATGAAATAAAACAAACCAACAGGACCAGATTATATTTATCCTCAAGTTCTTAAGGAGGTTAGCAAGTACATATAAAACAGTTGTTGCATATTTTTAGAAAGTTAATGTGCACTGGTGAAATTCCAAATGACTGGAAGTGGCCAATATAATCCTGTTCTATTAAAAAGGTTGATCAAGCAGATCATTTATAGGCCTGTAAGCTTAACGTGCATCACAGGTAAATTAATGGAAGGAATTACTAAGAGAATGATTGAGCAATGCATGACAAGAACTAGACTTTTACTGAATAGTCAGCATTGGTTCAGACAAGGGAGCTTGTGTTTTACTAACATGCTGGTATTCTATGGGGAAGCAACAAAAGGATATGATCAAATTGGGGCAATCGATATTGTTTATCTTGACTTTAAGACAATGTTTGATACGGTGCCACATGAGAGACTGGTCATCAGACTAAAAGAAGTGGGAGTTCTGGGGTTATTGTGTAGATGAGTGTAAAATTGGCACAGACATAGGAAACAGAGGGTTACGTAGCAAGGAACCATATTCGAATTCAGTGATGGTTAGAGAGGTGTGCGACATGGGTCAGTGCCAGGGCATCTACTACTTTTAACATACAGTATATAAATGATTTGGATAGAAATATAAATAATAAGCTGGTTAAGTTTAAAGATGATGCCAAACTCGGTGGATTGGCAGATAATCTAGAAATTGTTGAATCATTACAAAAGGACTTTTACAGAATACAGGCTTGGGCTGATTTGTAGCAGATTAAAACTGAATATAAGCAAAAGTAAAGTATTACACATAGGAAATAAATAAAATTACATTTGAATACACAATAGGACGTCTTTTTGATTTTATTGATTTTAATAACAAATAACATTCCATGCAAATGTCAAGATTTACAAGACTTGGTTCAAAAAAAATCATTCCCCACTTATGAGAAAAAGAGCTAGGCCAAAAGAGTAAAACAGTAAGCTGTTAAAAATAAGTAAATAGATAAATTAATAAATAGTTAAAAATAAATAGATTTAAAAAAGGGGAGAGAATTTGCTTCCTCAATTAAAATGTTTATTCTAAAATGTTATTGATTAGTTCCTGCAAGGTTTTGAAAAAGTTTTGTACAGATCTTCTAAGTGAGAATTTGATTTTTTCCAATTTCAAATAGTATATAACATCAGTTATCCACACAATGGGAGGTCTTATAATTCAAAGTATACCTTATGAGAAGGATTTAAGAGTCATAGTGGACTCATCATTATCAACTTCCAAACAGTACTCAGAAGCCATTAAGAAGGCTAACATAATGTTAGGTTATATCACACAATGTGTGTAGTACAAATCAATTGAAATTATGCTTAAGCTTTACAACACACTGGGTAGACCTCATCTGTAGTACTGTGTGCAGTTTTGGTCTCCAGGTTACAAAAACAAAGACATTGTAGCGCGTGAAACAGTGCAGAGATAAAAGGCTAGGCTGATTCCAGTGCTGCAGGGAATTAATTATTAGGAAGAATTAAGAGCTGAGCAAATATAATGGAATTGTTCAAAATTATGAAGGGAAGTAGTACAGTGGATCGAGACTGTTGCTTTAAAATAAGTTCAGCAAGAAAATGGGAAACAGTTGAAAACTTAAGGGTAAATTTCAGACAAACATTAGGAAGTTTTTTTTTGTTTTTTTTTTTTTTTGTTACTTCACGCAGAGAACCATAGACACATGGAATAAGTTACTAAGTACTGTGGAAGACAGTACAGCTTTAGGGACCTTCAAAACTAGACTTGATGTTATTTTGGAAGAATTAAGAGAATATGACTGGCAAGCTTTGTTGTGCTGAATTGCCTGTTCTTGTCTAGGTTTTTCTGATGTTTAAATAACTGTTGACAAAGTATTTTTTTATCAGTTTAGTATCATGCAAATGATAATATCCTTAATTGAACATAATCCTGAAAATTTTTTTTTTCCAGACACTTAACTTTATCCCAGAATGATATGGCAGCTTTGACTGGTGGAAAGGTAAGAAAACAATCTTTTCATAGTGTAAGTACTCATATTACTTGAGAGATTTAATATTTTTTTAAATGTTCTGTTTCTCTTTTGCAGGGTTTTCCATTTTTATTTCAACATATACGGGATGGTATCAATATTCGACAAACGTGCAATCTGATTTTTAGCCTTTGTCGATATAATAATAGACTGGCAGAACATGTAAGTAGCAATTTATTTACTTTTGCATTGACAGGCTTCTAATGCAAACCTAAAATATATATATGTTGAAAATAAATTTACTGTTAATTTCCATTGTTATTACAGTTGAAAAAAAATCTACAGTGGTTAGGTTGAGTCA
The DNA here is from genome assembly GCF_900747795.2 of Erpetoichthys calabaricus. NCBI lineage: Eukaryota > Metazoa > Chordata > Cladistia > Polypteriformes > Polypteridae > Erpetoichthys > Erpetoichthys calabaricus. Next base: position 40,401,595 of record NC_041408.2, read on the forward strand.
GTTAACGCATTAGAAAGTTGACGTTTTCTAATGCTAAAAAGATAAACTTAAATTTATGTTGTCTAAATGTTTGTGTGCATGGCAGCTACACACATAGCAGGAGATAAGGTACTTACCTTCAACAATAAAAATGCAGAATTTATTTATTTATTTATTTATGCATACTTGCATGATTAAAGTGGTCTTTTAGTAATTTAAGTACACGCAGCTGGCCGAGGGGAGTGGAGCGGGGCCCTCCTCAGTCACGTGCCGGCCTTGGGGAGTACCTTACCTCTGCTTAGCTAGTGAATGAGAGAACTACTTAACGGATTTAGATCAGGTTTTTTCCTATCATTTGCTTGAACATTCCGGTTGATTTTGCAACTTCTCTCATCGCTCTAAGAATCATAGTTCACTTGCAGGAGTGATATATTTGTGCTTATTCGAGACAGAGACTGCAGGCCAAGGGGGACAACTAATTATGAAAAATGCAGACATCAATACTGGAGACAGACACCAGTCCATGGCACTGACATCAACACAATCACTCTAAGAGACAAAATAGAGCCACCAATTGACCTGAAATAGAAACATGGTACAAAGAAAACCAATAAGAACATGGGGAGAATGCACACACTCTTCATACAGTATATAGAAAATGGGTTGGTGTTTGGACCCAGTAACTCTGGGGCAGCAGCAGTAAGCCTTGCACACTGTCTTGCAGCCCATTCTGCATTCATGAACTGTCCATTCTGTTAACATACAATAAAGGTCAGCTTATTGGCTTATATTGGAGTACAATGCAGGCATTCTTTCTTTTTATTTCTTCCATATATGATTTTTCTAACAGTTTTGTGAAATTAATGGATTTTTAGTGGTATTAAATCTATTATGCAGTTAGATGTGCTTTCTACTTATATCACAAAAAAACTGGATAATGTTGAATTGCAAACTGTATCCTACACTAATATCACAATTGTAACAGAGATATCAACATAGAATCTATTTTAGTAGTAATGTATGGCAAAAATACTGTATATAATTACTCCTGACAAGTGAAGTTTTAAATAATGATGACTTTATAATGCTGCATTTTTTGCCTACTTGTTTTTTTGCTGCCATTTTTACCCATATCTAATTATAAGGTCCAGAAAATTTTCATTATCCTTTGGCAGATTAAGTATCAGTAGTTTATATTAAATATCCAACATCAATCAGTCCATCAGAAGTGTGGATTGAATTGGGCCTTGGGTTTTTTTTTTTTTTTTTGCCCGATCTAAAGTATATGGCAGTCACATCTATATGTTAGTTATGTGTAATTCTTTTGAAAAGTATGGGTTTCGAGCTAATATTCTGCATGCTGAACATATTTCAGGACACAATTACAGAAAAGAATGTATAAAAATTAGACAGTACTTTGTAGAGGTGATGTTTGGCAGATGGGGTAAAATAATTTCTGTTTTATTATCCAAGCAACAGTTTGCTTTACAGCATTCAGAAAGGCATTGCCTGAAAAATTTGTACATTGTTCTGTATAATTAGGAGTCAGTAATGGATATACGGATGCTTTTCAAGTAAAACCAACAATAGTTATTTTTATACCACATTTTCATACAAAACATGTAGCTCAAATTGGTTTCCAAGATGTTAAAAATACATTTGAATTACAAATAATTAATAAAATAAGAAAATTAAAATAAAATAAAGTAAATAAAAATTTGCATAACTCATAAGCAAGTTATCTATAGAAATGGTAGAACCCTAAAGTATGGATTAAATTGGTAAACACATTTTTTAATTCTGTAATAATTATTATAAGTCCAGTGCTATGTCCAAAGATCAGGATGAACAGGAAAATAAAAACTCCAGCTGGTGAAATTCTATGGGGAATAAAAGAAACTGCTGAGGTTCCAGGGCCAAAGAATTACACAGTCCCCAATGTGCATTTTGCAGTAACATAACTATGCTAAAACACTGTTGTTTTCATGCACTGTGTTCAAAGATTAGACACAGAGGGTCTCATTACAGGGTGGAGCATACATATTTCTTCCAAAGTCACATACTTCGATCAGATGGCAGCTGCTGAAGATGCCATCTCAGAAAACAAGTAGATGTTAGTAATGATTGAAAATCTATCAAATATATGATATTGCAGTACATATTACAGTCTATTTGAGTCCAATTGGAGTTGGAAAAAAAACAATTATAATGCAGGTGAAATAAAAATGGGTTTTTCTGAGTTTTTTTTAAATCTCAAAATCTTAAATTGGCATATCACTCATGGTAAAGCATTTCTGATCTTTATTTCATAACAGGAAAAGGTCACCTCAACATTTCTTTTATGTTTAGCTTTTGAAATAATAAGCAAACCACTGTTCAAGGATCTAAGAGTACAACTAGGAATGTCAGGGGAAAGGTACTACAAAGGTGAGGCAAGGTTATTTAGAGATTTATATATGATTGCAAGTATTTTAAAATCAATTGTAAAGGGCACAGGTAACTAATGTAATAATACTAAGATGTATGAACTGTGCCCATATTTTCTTTTACTGATGAAAAGACTACAAAAATGAGATTTTTTAAAATTTGTTATTTACCCCATGTATTTTATAGTGGTGGCCAAAAAACATTTTTAACACTAGAATCCCTGAAGCCTATGAAAAAACTTGTAATTCTGGGCCACATTAAATTCCTTTGCACCTCTCCATTACCGTCTTTTGTTTTGCAGATCTGTCGATCAGCACAAGCAGCAAGCACATAGATCATTGTAGACATGGAACACACATGAAATGCACGTGTTCCAAATAATAATTTATTATTTACCCGATACAGCTCCAGACACCTCACACCCAGATAAAGAGAATTGAGCTGGGAGAACTTTTTGCCCAAGTTGAGCTGCGGTGGTGAAGGGATGGGATAGCAGGCTGCTTGTGCTGATCGGCACATTTGCAAAACAAAAGACGCTAATAGAGAGGTGTGAAGGCATTTAAGGTCGCCCGGGATTACGAGTTTTTTCATAGGTTTCAGGGATTCTAGTGTTAATCTCATGTTTGCATGCAGAATGGAGAGAAAAAAGTTTTTGATAGAAGCCAATGCTGTACGAGAAAACAATGTGAAAAACTTCCATAGAAAAAAGAAAAGAAGCTCTACTCTTTCTTGTGTCGCATAATCAATGTGTTCTCCAGTCATATGCACAAAACATTCAAAATGCCTGCTTTTTTCTAAAATATTGATAAATATGTACTTTAGGAATAATCAGCAAACTAAAGCCTTTTGGGAGTCACTTTTTGAACTGAAGACAGGACTTTTAACCAAAGAATGAGTAAGCGGGTCTGCAATTCAGAAAAACAGTCCTGTGAGGCTTTACTTTGCTGTTTGTAAAGTACACTGATTTTTTTCTGGAAGCGTATATATTTAACAATATTTTAGCAAAAAAGACATTTTGTGCATGCGACTGGACATCTGGCACTTGAATTATGTAACATGAGTTTACTTTTTTTTTTTTTTTTTCCCCCCATTGACTTTTTCCCATGACATCATAAACATTTTTCTGTGAATTCTGTTTGAAAACATGAGATTAAAAATGTTTCTCAGCCATCACTACAAAGTACATGGGGTAAGTAACCTAACAAACTATTTTTATGTGAAGTAATCTTTTAATCAGTAAAAGAAAAGCTGAGCACATCTTGCGCATCTTAGCATTGTTACATAATAATAATAATTCTTTACATTTATGTAGTGCTTTTCTTACTACTCAAAGTGCTTTACATAACAAGAGAGGGTCCAGTTTAACTACCACTAATGTGCTGCATCCACCTGGATGATGCAGTGGCACCCATTTTGTGCCAGTACGCTCACCACACATTAGCTGTTAAGTGGTGAAGGGTTGAGAGATAGTTAGCCAGTTAGAGACAGGGGATGATTAGGGGGACAGAACGACTGGGACTTGGTAGAATGTTTAGCCTGTACATCAGGATACACCCTGCTGTTTAGAGAGGATACCCAGGGATCTTTAATGACCACAGAGTGTCAGGGCCTCAGTTTTACATCTCATCTGAAGGATGGCGCCATTTTTACAGCACATTGTCCCCCTCTATGCACTAGGGCATTGGGATCCACATTCAGACCAGGGTAAGTGCACCCTGCTGGACTCACCAACACCTCTTCCAGCAGCAGCCCAAAATTTTCATTGTTGATCACCCATTCAAGTACTGGCTTGGCCCAAACATGTTTAGCTTCAGGTAGATGACCTGTTCTGAAGTGCATGTGGCATGGTAGCATTAGTTACCAGTATCCTTTAAGGATGATTTATAAAAACTTGTACTTATGTATAAAGCTCTGAATAACCTTACAACACTATATATTTTGGAGTGACTTTCTCCTTATATTTATAGTCATAATCGTAAATCCCAGAACAGTGGTTTGCTTATTATTCCAAGAGCTAAGCATAAAAGAAGCAGCGAGGTTGCTTTTTGCTGTTATTCCCCAAAAATCTGGAGTGCTTTTCCAAAAGAGAGATGCCAAGCTAATACTATGGGAAGTTTTAAAAAAGGCCATTTCAAGACATGAAAATTTTTTCTCATCTGTCACTACAAACTACATGGGGTATGTAACATATACAAAATATATATTTTTTGGTTGGGAATTTCTTTAAGACTCTTGCTGCAGCACTCTGAACAAACCACAGTTGATCTATGCCTATCCTAGGCTGTTAGGAGTGCACACTTACAGTAATTTGTTAATCTGCACATAAAATCATGAAATAAATTTTCAGCATCTTGATGTTGCAAAGAGGTCAGATTTCTGCAATATTTATTAAATGAAAACAGTCTTGGTAGCATTGTTTATATGTGATTTGAAGATTAGATCCGAATCCATAATAATTCCAGAGGTATTTATGTCTGTCTCGATATGAAAATTCTGATGATCAAATTTAAGACCTCAATTTTTTCATTTCTTCTAAAAGACTCAAATGTCAGTTTTTTTTTCTTGTTTAACTTGAGAAAACTACAACTTATCCTTTCTGTAATGCTAGTGAGACATTTGATCAAAGGGCACAGAGCCTCAGGCTTATCAGGTGCTATAGATGAGTAATGTTGTGTTTCATGAGCAGTTAGTAGTTATCCATGTAAATCAAAATAATATGTTATATTAAAAATAAAAGTAGGACCAGAATAGTTTCTTATAGTTTATAGACACTTTATATGGTGTCATGGACTTCTGACATACAATGACCACAGCTCACAAAGAATTTTCTGCTATAGGTTGAGTACTGTATCTCTAATCTGAAATGCCTGGTACCACAAGTATTTCAGATTTTTTTGAATTTTGGATTATTTGCATATACATGATCAAAGGTGTTCCCATGATATCCCATTAAGTATGGAAATGCAGCCAAACCAGCAAACTAAAATGCACTCGATAATAATTCATATCACCAAGCTGTTGTTGTTGTAGTAACTTGTTCATGGATAAATGGAAAAAAAAATGTGTGCCAGAAAATCCAGTTAAAAAAAACAGTTCATTAGGATAGGAGGGTCTAAACGAGGGAGGCAGTGATAGTAGGGACAGAACTGGTTCTGAAGGAATTACAGTCTTCCCCACTGCTCTGGCCATGTGGAATTCCTTCAATGAGCTGCATTTGCTGGTGTTACCCTAATTGGAAGGGCTGTTGTACACGACATTGTAAAACCGAAGCACTGTCTCTGTCTGCTCTCACTCACGATGTTGACCCAGCCACGCTAGACTCTTCCTACATTCATCACTTTCCCTTCACCACACCTCTCCACACTCATCCCTGTCCGGGCCAGTGTGTTATCTATGTGTTCATTATTTTGAGCCAGCTGCTTACACCCCACCCATTGTTACTGCTTGTGTTTCTGATTTCTGTAGCCAGCCTGCACCACATTCTTTATCTGGTATCTGCACTACATGTACCGCAACATGCATGGTAGTCATAATAGAGTTGCTACATTATAATGTGCATTGACTTGAAAAATGTATTAAACCCCAAAAGTAATAAAAATGATATATATACTATTTTAGATCCCATTTGAAGACAATCAGTGCTGCATATTTGCACTGAAGAACTTTGTTTTTTCATCTGTTAATATCAGCTACCTGTTGCCACTTCTCAGAGAATGGACTGATAGGTTAAGAATATCTCAGCCAGCCTTCACTTTATCATATCCGTTGTAATAGTATCCATTAACCAGCCGACCAAGGCACTTCCTTCAGTTTTCGCATTGTGTGGGTGTACATACATAAAACATATTCTTTTGACAACATAAAAAGGCAATTTGGAGCAGTGTCCATTTTTCCTGAATCCTATTGCAGTTAACTCTTAATCCCAGCCCACCTTAAATGCCTTCGCACCTCTCTCATTAGTGTCTTTTGTTTTGTAAATGTGTCAATCACCACAAGCAGCCTTTTATCCCATCCCCCCCCCCCCCCCCCCCACCGCCGCAGAAAGGGCAAAAAGCTCTCTCGGCTCAAGCCTTGATAATCTGGGAGTGAGGCTCCTGGACCTGTATAAGGTAAATAATATATTGTTGTTTGAAACACATGCATTTCATGTGTGTTCCATGTCTACAAAGATCTATGTAAGTGTAGGATGACAGGAAATGCAAGAAATGTTTAACACAGAACTTTTTTCATGTTTTAGTACTAATGACAAAATTTTGACAGGAAATGTAGTTTAGGATATAACGGGTTGGATGATGGATGGATGTATAATGTGTCAAGACTGAAGTCCAAATATCAAATAAGCATAAGTATAACAAAACAAGTGCACTTTTATTCAAGATTATAACCGAAGAAAAAGAAACTGGGTTAGTGTACTTCGTTGTCATGACTGCTTTGGGAGTACAGCAGTAAGAACTGCTGACTAATAATCAAGAGGTTGCAGGTTCAAGCATTGCAGCTTCCCAAAATAAGCAGGCTGCTTGTGCTTATCAACACATTTACAAAACAAAAAGATGCTGATGGAGAGGTGCAAAGGGATTTAAGGTGGGCCCGAATTATGAGTATTTTTTATTTATTATTATTATTATATTATAATAGTAATAATTATTATTATTATATTTTATAATAATAATAATAACAGAATTATGAGTTTTTTCATAGGCTTCAGAAATTCTAGTGTTAAGCTCCAGAATGCATAGGAGAGACATTATAGCTTGTATTCCCTCTAAGCACTTTTGATGATGCCACTCAGCACTTTTGAACTGCTATGCTGGTGCTATCTTGTCGCTTCACAGAGGACAAAGCTCATTGACTGTTGTGGACCACCAGGGCACGTACACTTGCCCTAACCCGACACAGATAGGCAGAGACACAAGTGCAGCACACAACACACTTTTATTTACAGTGAGTAGACACTTTTTCTCGCTCCCCAGAGCACAGAACAGTACAGTTCTGTACCACTGCATCCACTAAACAGTATCATTTCCAGACAGAGGAGTAGCTTCAGCGACAGACTGCTGTCACTTTCCTGCTCCACTGACAGACTGAGGAGATCGTTCCTCCCCCACACTATGCGACTCTTCAGTTCCACCCGGGGGGGTAAACGTTAACATTATTCAAAGTTATTGACTGTCTGTATACCAGCATTGTTATCACTCTTTAATTTAATATTTTCTTTATCAGTATGCTGCTGGAGTATGTGAATTTCCCCTTGGGATTAATATATTGTCTCTGTCTGTCTGTCTGTCTATCTATCTGTCTATCTATCTAGTGCACCACAGTACAAGTAACATTCCTTTTCTTCTTCTTCTTCTCCTCTCTCACTCTTTTTCCACCTTCACTCCTCTTCCAGCAAGCTTCATCCACCTCTTCCTGACTCTTGCTCACCGAGACGGCTCGTTTTATTTAGCTCCTGGTAGTGCTCCAGGTGGTTCATCAGCATTACCTGGAATCACTCCCAGATGTGGTGGAAGTCGACTGTAGGGCTCTGCAGCTCCCCTTGGTGGCACCCACAGCACCTAAAAGGGCTGTACCAAACTCCAACTGTCTTGCGTCCCGAGAAACATAGTGTCCTGTAGATACTGTCTCCCCAGTCCTTCAATCCAGCTGGCATCCCAGCCGGGTAATCGCCATGAACTCTTGTCACACTATGTTTCATTGCTTAACAGCGCCCAATTCTCCAAGCCTCCCAATTGTATGTTGTTTTTTCGCAGTGCTTGATGCTTTGCTGGAAACTGGATTGTTTATCAAGTAAATTGCATAGAAATGTATGCACAAGAGGATTTATATACCTTATTTTTTTGAGTACACATATTCATATTTTTTGGCATTTGCAGAATTTTCCATTAGTGACATCATGTTGGCTTTCAAAGTTTCAGATTTTGGAACTTCAAATTAGGCATACTTAACCTGTAGTCATGTGAGACTGAAATTAGTTTGAGACACTGTCGGAGAAACCCATCCATTGGCTAAGGTGAGAAATGAGTTTATCTTGGTCTATGGTATGAATTGCTCTGCTCAGATTCATAAGAACATCAACAGATATGTTGCTGGTATCAGCATTACCTTGCAAGTCACAAGTCATTAACTACTATAACCAAAACAGTTTCTGTACTGTTACTTGGCATAGAACTTGAATGAAACTTATACAGCGTAGAGTTTTTATTGAGATAATCAGTTAAACTGTTGCGAAAACTGCTTTTTCTAGGATTTTGCATAATGTTAGAGATGGGGTTAAAATTGTGAAAGACATAAGAGTCAAGAAAATTGTTGCCATCAGTTGAAGGAAGTGAATTGCAAGCTCACTAAACAATATTTTTTAAAAGACACTATATTGTAAAATTTACAAAAGCATATTATGCGTCAATCCTTATTCTGCAATGAAGATCTTATCAGTAAATTTTAGTTAAAAACCTGGTGAGTGGTGATCTTCTGATTCAGATATGAAACTGATTTATCTTCAGGCAAATAACTACTACAATTTTAACAGTATAAAACAATTTTGCTTTGTAGTTTTGCATATTTTAATATTTTTGCATAGCCTTGTAAATATTAAGTATGATTATTTAAATGCATTTTCTTTCTTAGATTGTCTCCATGCTCTTTACATCGATTGCAAAACTGACCCCTGAGGTAAATATTAAATAATTTTTAAGCTACACTATATTCATTTTTGTAGACTGTTTGCGATTTTAAAACATGCAAAATCACCCTTTGTTTTTCATATAAATTTAAGTGCTTATTCCTGATCCTGGCTTTGTTCATGTAACTTAGGTGTTATCTGATTCTTCCTTTACAGAGTTTTATCAATTTTGCTGCTCCGCATATAATCCTACAGATGAATTATGCATACAGCTTTACTTTTTATTTTTAAAAGGTGAATATTCAACCTTAATGCTCTAGAAAATAACAAGGGTCAAAAACACTCTTAAATAATAAATTATTTGCCTACCTTTCATTAAATGGGCTTTGTTGGAAAATATTACCACAATACCAAAATATTTGTTGTCCACCTGGAATTTACCCTGTAATTATCTCAGTAGGCTGACCACATTTTCTAATCAAAACTTACTAAACAACTGGTACAATGTAGGTCTACATATAATTTTATATGTGTATTAAATTGAGGAGCAGGTTGTAGGGTGAGGGGAGAGTAGACAACACCCATCCACCATCCCACCGAGTTCTTGTGCATAGTTTGTTGTATATTAAATCGAAGATCATCAGGGGGTGGAGTTTGGGAGGGGCTTGTGTCCCTTGGAGTTTTATCCATGCTGAAAGCATGTGGTGGTGTTATATTTGCAATACAACATACCTAATTTTAATGGTCAGCCTATTAAAAATGGGGCCTTTCTTTATACTCCAGTTATTAATCGGGATACAATGTGTCAAGCAATGATGAGGACAGAAGGTGAATTTTTTAAATAGATTTTTAATTGTAAGTGTCAGATTAGGAAATGCATATAGAAGCATTTCAAACATAACTGAAAGTTCAATGGAAGGATAGTTATGTTAAGTGTTTTTTGTGCCTTCCATATAGAACAGTTGCAGAAGGAGGAACCAGATAGTGTAAGTAACAATAATAATATTACTGTAGGTTTCTGAGGTAATGCAGAATATCATTAAAATCATTGATATAAGACCAAAAGCTCATAAGCCAGCAGTATCAGAGTCATTACAAAAGGTTCGCTCTTGTGAGAGAATGATTGCAATTAATTTGTTGTACTTGATGCTTGTGCTAGAAGACTTAAAAAAGCCTTTACACAAGGTAACACAGCTGTTCTGGTCCGAGTGCTGTCTAGTTCTAAGATAGTACTGTTTTTTTACTTAACATGTGGAATTTTTCAGTTTGAGATTTCATGCTTTCAATAAACAATTTACATTTGAAATGTGAAAACATTTTTTATAATTTATCAAAATATAAATGCAAAGCATATGGAATCAGAACTTCAATAATACAGTGTATTTCCAAAAACTTGGACAGTGCTGGTTATGTGAGAGCATGCTGCATGAGCTCCTATCTCCCAGGGTGCCCCAGCTGCAGTCTGTCTTTATTGGCTTGAAATGCTATTTCTTTTCCATTCACACTTGTAGTTACGTTATCTGGGAAGTATTCCATGAAGTATGCTTAGCGAGCAAGTCTCTCTTAAATTGAGACACCAGGCTTATCTAAGCAGGTTTCGGTTCTACCAAAGTGGATTTGGACAAGTCACACTTGGTAACCAAGGCAACTAAACATCTTCTCTTGGCCTGCTCTGTGCCAAGCTAAAAATTAAGGTAAGCATTAGTTTTCTGGATTGAAAGCTCAACAATGCAAAAAAAAATTTCAAGGAAAGATTACAAGGCCTGTTTTAGCATATCTGATGTTGCTGAATTCTTGTTTAAAGTAATCTTCCATATTCATTACAAAATGGTAAAAGAATTGTATACATTTACTTATTTGTCTGACTCCTTTATCCAAAGTGATTTGCAACATTTGAGATACAATTGGTTATGTTTCTTTTCTTTTTCCAATTGGAGCACAGGTGGATGAAGTGACTTTCTCAGGGTCACACACTGTCAGTGGCAAGATTTGAACCCATAACCTCAGGGTTTGACGTTGAAAGCCTTAACCACTGTGCCTCACTGCGTCTAACTAGAACTATACATTGCAAATAAAAACCATTTAATTTATGTCATTATTTACCACTTTTTTTGTCAGTGGCAGGATAATTTAGCGTATCTATTGTTGCTGCTATCATAGTTGCACTATCATTTAAATTAATCTCATAAGTCTGTTTGAAAACAATTAAACATTACAAAAACCTATATTGTCTATTGAAAACAACAATAATTAATACTAAATTGCATTTTAGTTTTTACCCAATTGATCCTTTTGTCAGCAAGAGACAAAAGGAAAGATGTAGTAATAAAAAATACAGTATGTTAAAAAGGAATGATTCATTATGTTAACATCATCAGTTATAAAAAGTATCAATTGTAAATCATTTTGGGCAACTTGAGTCTTTTTTTTTTTTTTTTTTTTTTACTTTTGTGCGATTTCTCTGCAAGTCTTATGAACATGCCAGTTGCACTCTGCAGTGGACCAAAACAACCTTACTGAGACCTTCAGAAAAGGGTGGTGTTGGTGTAGTACCAAGTGAACCCTGTATTGAAGCGCAGCATCATACAGTTAAATCAAAATGACGTGATAAGTCTACTGTAATGAAACTGAAGCACAGCACTGTATGCAGTCAGCAGAGCTTGTCTTCTGTTGTACACTCGGCTATTTGGAACGTGTCCTTCAGCACATAAATTTAGAAGCTCATAATTTTCAAGTAGTCTTATTATGTTTCAAATTACACTCTTTTAGTTTACATTTCGTTATTATACTGTACTCTTACTGAATCATATGATTTAGCTCATGTTTAAATGCTTCATGTAAGCTAAATGATATTAGAGCTAAGATTCATTTAACTCTTTAACTCATTGGTTGCTTGCCACCATAGAGATCTGGCACTTTGTAACCCATGTGCCTGTTTTTTATATCATGGTAACTTTGATTTGTTTTATGGGACATGAAAACACGACATTACACAAGGTAAACACTGCCAAAGTTGTACAGTCAAATCTGCAGCTTGCATGTCATTACATTTTTGAGATGTTAGGTGCACTGCTTTATTTAAAATCATTAACCTTGTTTCTATTTATTTTTCCTTAAAGTAGTTCTATATTATTTTTTTTTTAATTAGAGGTTGTGGTTAAATGAAGAACAGGATCCAAGTGAGGGTGGTAGTGAATTAGATCTGTTTGTATTGTGACATAACACACACACCAGGGCCAATTCTGCAAAACCAGTTTACTTAACCCGCATGTCATTAGGCCGTGTGTCGTTAAGCCAAAAAACAGCGATGTACAAGTGGAAACCGCAGCAACACTGGGAGAATCTTGAAACTCCCTCAATAAAGAACAATAGTGAGGTGTGGAGTTAGAGTTAGGCTCCTGAAGCTGTTAGGGGTCAACTATAAAAAAAATTTCAGCATTATGTGTACCAGCCATGCCTTCTCGGGGAGTACAGCCACTGGGAGGCTTTTGACACCTTGTTATCCTCTGATCAGATGCAGTATGTCTCTGTTGGTCAAGGGAACCGTGTCGGTTAGTGGTTGGTTTTCATGCCTTCATTATGCCTTTTTTGGTGAAAAAAATGGCATATTTAAGCATAGCTTTGACATACTAGACTAACCCATAGTTCATTTTAGTTGTGATTTACGTGAGACCTATCATGGATTTCTACGGTTTAGTTTACTTTTTAAAGTGTTCATTTTCCTCGTTCCCACAAAATAGATCAAATAAGTAAACAGAAGACACAAATGTTCTTTGCTTTCCATTGTAATTTAAGAGATACAGTAAACACGATAAAGAACAAAATACCCGTAACTTGTTGTAACATAGTGCATCTGTCTGGGGGGGCAAGGCTGACACTCAGTGATCCCGCAGCAAACAATCACAAATAAGATTAACAGGCAGTTCTTCCTCAGTAAATATTCAGTATACAAGGTTTGCAAACCTTGATTCTGTGTTTACAAAAAAGGATTTCCTTCTCCTCCATGGACTGATGCCCACTGAAGGTTTTCCTGCCTTATTCTGATGATAGGCTCCAGCTTTTTCTCGACCCTGTTTAAAATAAGCGGGCTTAGAAAATTGATGGATTTCCTACCCTTGATGTGCGGATTATCTGATACATGAGCCATGTTGGAAAAAATCCAAGAATCCTGAAAAAATTAGGTAGCAGAGCTAACCACATCTGTCTACAGGTGTTTCTGGGAAAGACTTGTACCCCAGCACATACACACACTGACTCTATTGGCATTAATGGTGATGGAAAGTTAATGAATGTTATAAATCATTTTGTTTGTGACATGTGCTTGTTTTGTTATTTCCTTTGTATTTATTTGATATTTGGACTTAAGTCTTTGCATATTATACACTTCACATCAACATTTTATCATTACTCTAACATGAAAAACATTTCTGTATTCGTTGTGTTCAACATTTCTTGCCTCTAATTTCCTGCCATTCTACATTTACCCAGATCTTCTTATACGTGGAACACATATGAAATTTATGTATTCAAAATAACAATATATTTACCCTATACAATTCCAGACACCTCACACACAGATAAACAGACTTTAGCTTGGAGATTTTTCTGTCCTACTTTCAGCAGCATCAGTGGGGAATGGAATAGCAGGCTTGCCTCCTGTTTGTGCTGATTGACACATTTGTGAAACAAAGATGCTGATGAAGAGGGGCAAAGGAATTTAAAGTGGTCTAGCTTTACGACTTTTTTCTTAGGCTTCAGGGATTTTACAAGTTGAAAGCCTTTTTTATAAATAGAATAAGAACACGGACTAGGTGTATTGGTGAGTCAAATGAGTTCAGTCCTATTAAAAGAAATGGTAGTAACACCAAAACGTTTTTTTAGTTTTTCAACATATAACTCCTAATATATTTATTATGTTGAAAATCTTTTGTGTGATACAGAAATAAAAATATGTTTCTTGATTGTGCTACCAATTCAATTCAGTTTTTATTTGTGTATATTGAGTGCAGGCTGAAAGGGTTGTAACAAGTATACAGTGTAAGAGAAATCACAGAAAATCATGGAGTTGACACACCCATAGGAAAACCTTGCATAATTCAAGCAAAACGCGGGTTATAAACAAGTTAAAATGAATAAGAAACGTCTTCACAGATGTAAGTCTAAAGAAATTACCATCACCAAAGCCTTTAAGCTGTCCCCAATGCTCACACATCATTTTCTTCCTCTTCTTCTTCTTTCGGCTGCTCCCGTTAGGGGTTACCACAGCAGATCGTCTTCTTCCATATCTTGACAAGTAAAATATAATTACATACTTTACACTTGACTAATTAATTGAGTACATATAAAGGCTGATATAGCACACATCTGTATCTGATTTGACGTCTTAACCTTTAACATAGCCAGGCTTAGAAAAGAAGCCTTCATATTTGGAAACAAAAGGTAGACACACTGGGCTAAATCTGAAAAGTCTGGTGAGTGTTTCACAGAGCAGACTTTTTAATTAATTTAATAATAATAATATTAGTAATAATAAACCAAAGGTGTTCTATAGGATGCCTTTTTAATCTGCTGTATAATGGTACTTGTCAACATTATGACATATTATTTAAGTGCTTGTGCCTCTTGATGGAGTGGAGTCCCACCCAGTTTTAATTTGCTTTAGTTGTCAGGAAGGTTGGAGGAGAGTTGTACAAACTTGCAAAGACAATTCTTTGTATCACCACAACAAGTCATAGTAGTGATCACAATTTTAGCCCAGCTTCTTAGAACGCTAGTGGGGGTTAGTCAGTTAATGGTTCAGTTTCTTTCAGATCACACACTGATATCCCACTGGCCCTTGTGCACTCCTACTGGTACCTGAGAAGTGTAGTATCTACTCAACTGTGTTGTCACTTTACCATTTTTGCAGAAATGAAGAAATTCCACCAAACTGCTAGAAATTGGGAACACACTCATAATTAGCCTAACTAAGCTTCTTGTATTGTTTTATTAGCAGTCAGTTTTGTACTCTTCATGATCACTGAAAATTTTGTAACAAGGTCAAATCAATCAGCGAGCTATATATTTAAGTGAAGCATTCACCTGATAATTTTATTTTCATTCACAAATGTATTTAACAAAAGGCATTTATATCAGAAATACTAAGATTCTTAAACATTTGGAAAACTAAGAATTATAGTTGAAATGATACTACTATTCATATACTACTATCATTCACAGTATGATACTTTGTACACAAATTTTTATATTCAGTTAAGTAATTTAGACTGTTAATTATAAATGTACAATTTATATTTTCTTTAAAAATTTTGAAGACTGTGTTCAAAGGTTGCAGCTCGCTTTATTTTCATGGCAACAGTTTCAGTGTTGCATTTTGTTATGTGGAAGAAGAAAGAAATAAGGAGGATGGAAGCCCGAGGACCAAAAACCAAATACAGTCCTGTATATCAGCAAACCCGCAACACATAGGGGATTTTAATGTGTAATGGAATTTATATATTTCATTTAACGATTATGGAAAAAAACAATTATATAAATTAAATATATTTACACACAATTTGGAAATTCATTTCCAAGAGGGAAAACACGTATGTATTAGGCATTAAAACCAGTGCAACAGAACACACATACACACAAAGCACAGAAAGAGGTCAAAGTAACAACTCTCTCGGTATTCGTTTAGTATAACTTGGTTACGGCTGTCCATGCCCAAGTCATTCACACTGGTCAAACTTGGCATGTATGACTCTGTCTGACTCTGCATTTGAAAAGCATGTGATAGCTTTGTGCACATGCTTCCAGAATGACCTAATGACGTAAGTTTGTTGATGTTCCTGGGCTCCCAGGTGCTATCTGCTAGTGAAAAGGGCGCAAAAACATTGAAAGAATATAGAGGAGCATGCATCTTTTAAGCTGTTGGCACAGCATGACAGAATTTGCAAAAAGCTGTCACACCTTATCTAACATCTGGTACTGTAGCTAATTATGACACCTGAGTAAATTGTATTAAAACATTTTCTTTTTTGAATATCAGTAAAAACTCCTATTTATTTATATATTTATTAATTATTTCTTAGGCTGCAAATCCATTTTTTAAGCTACTCACCATGTTGATGGAGTTTGCTGGAGGACCCCCTGGAATGCCTTCATTTGCAACTTACATTCTTCAGAGGATCTGGGAGGTAAATCCTTTTCTTTTTTTTTTTTTTTTTTTTTTTTTTTTCTTTTTTTTTTTTTTTTTTAGACATTGGTCTGTTTTTTTGTTTTCTTTTTTCTCAAAAATACTCATTTTTTATGGCAAATGTTTGCTTTTTTAATTCTACTCATCTCTTACAACAGGTTATTGAGTACAATCCTTCCCAGTGTTTGGATTGGTTAGCTGTTCAAACTCCCCGTAACAAGCTAGCTCATAGCTGGGTACTGCAAAACATGGAAAACTGGGTTGAAAGATTTTTACTGGCTCACAATTATCCTAGAGTGCGAACCTGTAAGTAATTTTCTGTTTATGGTGAAATATTTAATGGTTGCAGAAGAAATGGCCCCGTTGAATTCTGATTTCCAGACAGTAAATTTTGTTTTATTTCATTTAGAGTTGTGTCTGATTTTCAGGTTAAATGGTATTACTAAGTTTGATAGGTTCTTAGAGTTTAGATTGTAATGTTTGTAACCCAATTGTACAATTGCTGTCTACAACAGCAATAACAAGTTAAACAAGCATTATGTGGTTACTCTGAAATTATACTTTTTGTGGCCAGGGTCATGCTTAGTGGTGGTATAATTCACTATACTTCCATCCTTATGTTTTGTGATCTTCTTCTTGCCTTTATTCCTTCCACCTACATCACAGTGGATATAGAATTGTTAAAGAAAAATAGTCATCATGAATTTAACAATTCATTAATGTAAAAGGTGAATGCGTTTTTTGACACAGTTTATTGGTCAGGATTGAAGGATGCCATGCCATGGTATAGTAGTATCTAAATTTGTGTTTTATTAATAGCAAAACAGGCAAAAAGTAAAATTTAAATCAAACAGCAGTATAATTTTATTTAAAACCACGTTAGTAAATCTAACTTCTGTGACAAAAACAGCACATAAAATTTTAGTTTTTCTGCATTTATGATATTTGAAAGAAAGTGATCGAGCTTTGTCAGGAGTCTGTTTACAGTCACATTTCTGCACCATAACAGATTCAGTTGGCCTTGATGTTAATTTTACATATACCTAAAACTGTATTGGAGAGAAGCAGCACTTCAGTGAGCAGTTTCATCAGTTGGTGTTTCTGTATTGATGGGGGGAAATGCTGCATCAAACAAAGCTATAATATCTCTCCAGGTACTGTAGGATCCAAGACAAACTAGAGAGTATGGTGATTTTGTTTGTTCTCACTTGAGTGAATTGTGATTTCCTTGAGTAAATACAATTTCTATTCCACATTGTTTTAATTCTTTGCGATACTGTCAGTGGAACAACATGTGCTTGTTTCCTTCATCCACCGTAACATTGCTTCCACAAAACTGCATGAAAGCTCTACACAGCTTTACACTAGTAGTAGTGAACTGTAAGCAATTTGCACTTGTCAAATCAACAATAGTAAAACATGAAAAAGAGTAGTTTATAGGACTCAAAATGCTTACCAAAAGCTAATTCAAGTTTTATTTCAAAGCAGTTTTAATGACAGCTGTGTCATAATTTACAAACACTGCATTCAAAATGTTCTTTTTCAGGTGGATTTGTCATTTTTTGTCTCAAGAGCTATGTTTATTTGAAGCAGTCTTTCACAAGCTGTCTGAATAGAGAACTTGTTGATATAGGACTAGCTCTTTTCTCTTTCAGAATTATGATATATCCGATTCTTCATATCTTTTTCTGTTTTGAACCAAGGTATTGTGATGAGTACTTAAAGGTTGTGCACTTGTGTGTTACAATGTAGCATATGCAGTGCAATGTCCACATAAATTACTGCACTATGAAAATAGTCACAGCTAAGTAAATAGAATAAATAGATTAGACTCTCCTAGGGAGTGGCAGGCATATTTGGCTATTAGGAAACTTAGAAACTTAGGTCTAAGTTCTAAAGTTATCTAAGAAACCCTAGCCTATTAGAATTTCAGATAATTTCATGCTTACTTATTTGCCTTTCTCTTCATAGTGTCTTGCTTTCAGTTAAAATAATTTTCTTAAAACAAGCTAAGTACCTTTTTTTTTTTCCCATTGGGATTAATAAAGTATCTATCTATCTATCTATCTATCTATCTATCTATCTATCTATCTATCTATCTATCTATCTTTTATATATAAGTGAAATAATTTTACAAATCAAAGCAATGTATTTAATATTGACTAATATACCACCATATGAATGTTTACCTAATGATGTGGATTTTTAGCTGATGATGTTGCATCATCATGCATCCCATATTTATGCATGAAAATCAAAATTAAGGAATTTATACTTTCGTCCATATTTGCTTCTAGCTACTGCTGTCTCTCTCGCTCTGACTTCCGGGGCAGGAAGTGCCATGTTATGCATAGTTTTCATCATTGAAGCTTTTATCAAACGTGTCCCAGATCTATGTTTCTTAATGAACACATCTACATAGAAGAATGTGCCTTCAGTATCATTTGTATTTTTTATTTGCTCGGAAAAATCAGGTTTTGATCCCAGGCTGGTTACTGCTATGTAGAGACTGCATATTCTCCCCATGTCTGCAGTTTTTTCTCTCTTTCTCGGGAAACTCTGATGTTCCTTTAATATTAAAAATATATATATATTAATATATATATTAATAATATATATAATAATATATTAATTGAGGACATTAAGTTAGCCTGATGTAAATGAGTCCAGCTGTGTGTGTAAGTGTATCTTGTGATGGACTTGTACCCCATCTAGTGTTGGATTCCTCCTTGTTCTTAGTGGTGCCAGTATAGGCTCCAGCTCTGTATAAGTGTATAATTGGGTCAAGTGGGTTTGAAAATGGCTGGATGTGTTTCCTCAGGTGATCTTTTTTCTCAATTGGCTATAAACGTAAGACAGGTATTTGTGGTATTCATGAAAAACAGATGATGTCAAACCTCTCTTAGGCCATTTCAAAACTATGTAATCAGTATTTATATCTCGGAGCAGTGCTCACTAATAAGACATTCTCCAGCAAAGCAGCAAAATGGTTCACTCTTGAGATGTACAGTATGAAACACTTTGTTATTTACACATGTTGCTTTTTAAGGCAAACTATTGTCAATTAGTATAACCTGTAAGTGAAAGCACACGTCATATATTTGAATGGTATGTTGAAGAATGTAATGCTGTCTCACAATTACGCATTTATTGAGTACAGGTAACAACAGTCCAAGTAATTTTCAAATTCTAGATTTGTACACAGGCATAATAAATAATAGTCTGATCACTCAAGCAGGAAACCTTGAAACCAGCAAATAAAACCAATATAACAGGAGTTCTGAACTAAAGGAGCAATATAA
Organism: Erpetoichthys calabaricus; assembly: GCF_900747795.2. Lineage (NCBI taxonomy): Eukaryota > Metazoa > Chordata > Cladistia > Polypteriformes > Polypteridae > Erpetoichthys > Erpetoichthys calabaricus. Next base: position 40,421,102 of record NC_041408.2, read on the forward strand.
AATTGACAAGTTTGATTTCATACAGGAAGCTTTAAAAATCAGACATACGTTAGAAAAAATTAAAACAAGGGAGGGACATATTTGGAAAGTTAAAGACTATGAGTTTCTGACATTTGAAATCTGAATTAATTTGACTAATCAGTTAAATATTTTTAACCAGCTAATTTTTCGAATGTAAATCTTACAATAACAAATATTGCAAACCTAACCTTTTGGTTAACTAACAAACCAGACTTTAAATACATGTTTTTACGAGAACAGCTTTAAGGAGTTGGTTTAAATGGAAATATCTGGAATTACCTTGGAATTTATAAGCTTAAATTTTTATATTTAGTATGGATTTTAAGCAGTAGTTTTCTGGTACTGGGCAGAAATGTCAGAGAATAAATTAAGAATGTGCACATGCTAATGTAAATCAGGTAGTTAATGACATATCATTCTTTATAAATCCTACACTGAAATCCCCAATGTAATAAACCCCATTTGTTTTATACTTTGTAAGGATCCCAACCTCTACCATACAGTACATTAAAATCTAAGCATTGCATTGTACTTTGATATTTATGAATTCCAATACTAATTTATTTAAGTGATAGTTGGTTAAGTACTTGATGGATATACCAGTATTTTAAAGCGGTTGTTACTGTTAGTATTCACTTCAAAAATGGAGATACTTTAACAAAAAGCCATTTAATGGGATTTCAGTTTTTGCTGTGGTATCGAAAGGTATTGAATACCATAACTTTTCACTGGTATTAGTATTAAATACAAAAATTCCAGTATTGTGACATCCCTAGCTGTTATACATAGTTTTGTATAGAAAGCAAATACATTGTTGTAAGTTGGATTTGGGCCATATAGAGAAAAAGATGCCACAATAATTATGTTAATGGTGTTTTCTAATACAATATTGTTCTTACTGTTTCAGCTGCTGCTTATCTTCTGGTATCTCTGATTCCTAGCAACTCCTTCCGTCAGATGTTCAGGTCCACACGTTCATTGCACATCCCTACTCGTGACCTTCCTCTGAGTCCTGACACTACTGTGGTTCTTCATCAAGTTTACAATGTTCTACTTGGTCTGTTATCAAGAGCAAAGTTGTATGTTGATGCTGCTGTTCATGGTACCACCAAACTTATGCAATACTTCAGTTTTATGACATACTGTTTGATCTCTAAAACAGAGAAACTAATGTTTTCAAGCTGCTTCATGGACTTATGGAATCTTTTCCAGCCTAAACTTTCTGAACCAGCAATTGCCACTAATCACAACAAACAGGCATTGCTGTCCTTCTGGTATAATGTGTGTGTGGATTGTCCAGAGAATGTACGGTTAATTGTGCAAAACCCAGTTGTTACTAAAAACATTGCTTTTAATTATATCCTGGCTGATCATGATGACCAGGATGTGGTGCTTTTTAACCGTGGAATGCTGCCAGCCTACTATGGCATCTTGCGTATGTGCTGCGAACAGTCTCCCAATTTTACCAGACAACTTGCCTCCCACCAAAACATTCAATGGGCTTTCAAAAATCTAACACCACATGCAAGTCAATATCCTGGGGTAGGTATTCAGAAATTGTGGAGAAGACAGTATTTCCATTTCATTAAATTCTTCTCTACTATATATGTTAGAACAGAACTCACATTTAACTGTCTTTTCACAATATATAACAAAAGTATTTCTTAGAATTGTTATAAATTTAGATCTTGTATGTTGTTTCTCGTATGCTGTTTCCCAAGACAATAAGAATCCTTTTCTACTACTTATTTACATTTATTTTAATTACAGACTACTCAGCATTTCTTTTTTAATTCTCTTAATTTATATAAAGGCCCGGAACTTGGTTTTCTAGTATCAATTGCCTGTTGCTCCAATTTTGAAGTTTCGTATAAATACACTGTTTTGTCATAATATGGTTTATAGAAATTATGTAAAATTCCATCCAATGTGCATATCTTGTAATTTGTGCCATCTTTGAATTAGATTAAATTATATTGAATTGTCTTGCCATTTTTCAGGCAGTAGAGGAACTTTTCAATCTGATGCAGTTGTTTGTAGCACAGAGACCAGACATGAGAGAGGAGGAACTGGAAGATATCAAACAGTTTAAAAAAACAACTATTAGCTGTTATCTTCGCTGCCTAGATGGCCGTTCTTGCTGGACTACTCTGATCAGGTAAAAGTGTATGTTTGTTTGATTTGTTGATACCGTATCTGTTGTAAAGAAACATATATATTTGTATTAGCTATACTTGTATTATGTAAATTTAGGCTTAATATAGTTAAGTCTATAATATGTGATAATCTATAAATTAATAATTTGTTATCAATGCAAATAATGACTTACTCATCAACAAAAACACAATTTCCTGTTTAATTAAAAACATGAAATCTGACAGGATAATACATCTAGGGCAGTAGGTATCTGCTAAGAAAGAGCATTTTGATAGATGGATACTTAGGGGTAATCCCCATCCCAATAAAAAAAACTAAATACCAGAAAATGTTAAAAACACATTTAATTGATTTAAATTTTGTGATGTCATAGATAAAAGAAAATTAGTTGAGTTTTTTTTTTTATATATATATTTGTTGATGAGAATGCTGTAGTGAATGGGCTATTCTTAGGTAGTACATCCTTTTTTTTTTTCTGAGTAACAAGAAGGAATCACATAGAGATATGGGGTTGCCGCTTTTAGCAAATTAAGAGTGCCTCCAGAAGGACAAAAGTGTGGTGAAGTTCAAAGAAGACGTGTGTAGCAAGTTGCATCCTCAGCTTCTTCTTAAGCCTAGTTTTCACTTGAAATGTGGTCATGTGGCAAAAATCCATATTACTAACCGAGAATGGTAAACCGGATGGCATGGACGCAGGTACACGGCGATGGGACCATGAGACGTACTGCGCAGGCGCATACAGCGCACGTCTCATAAACCGCAAGCGAAGTCGTATCCACCGTGCACGAAGGAGTCACGGCCCAAAAACGAAAGAGCTCAACTGACGTGAATGAGAAATGAAGCAACCGCGCCCATAGCTAACGACTACCAACACAGCCACACAAAAAAGAGGATTCTGCGCTGCAGCCCAGATTCAAACAGAAGAGGCTACGGCGGCCCCACAGGTCCACAATGATAGTGCGGAAGGCGCAGGCATCACCGCCATATTGTGAGTGGCACTACTACGGAAGGCGCAGGCATCACCGCCATATTGTGAGTGGCACTACTGCGGAGTGAAGTTAGGAATAATGTGCTGCTTGGGATTGTACAAACCGCTGAACACTTTACACCGAATTCAGACACAATACAGCTCAACGATACAAACACGAGCCCACCTGGATAAGATCAATGAACACAGGCGCCTACAATGTGCGTCTGAAACTGCGGAAGCAAAGCAGGCACGGGTTCAAAACGACGAGCTCGACTAACAGATATACAAACACGAGCCCGCCTGGATAAAATCAATGAACGCAGGCGCATACAACGCTCGTCTGAAATGCCGCAAGCAAAGCGGGCACGGCTCCAAGACGAACGAGCTCAACTAATGTATTTCAGGATACCCAACGCCGGGGGTAGGCGAGCAGGGGGCAGAGCCCCCCTTGTAACACTAGAAACAGAGGCACAGTCCCATGACACACTTTACCATAGAGTGGTGTGGATGCGACGCTGTATATCCAAAGTAAATTTAGAGAAGAGGCTGGTTATGTGGGTGCCAGAATGAACAACGAAGGGCTGAATATGACCAACATCTCATCAAACTACAAGATGAATGCTGTTCATCATGTGCCTCACCCCTCTTACGAGAATCTTGTACTCGCCTTTCCTTCACCACTTTTGGTTAACACTAAAATCCCTGAAGCCTACAAAAAAAATCGTAATGCCGGGCCACCTAAAATTCTTTCACAACTCTTCATCAGCGTCTTTGTTTTGCAAATGTGTTGATCAGCACAAGCAGCAGGCAGTCTGCTATCCCATCCCCCCACTGGCACAGCTGAAGTTCTCCCAGTTCAAGTCTGTTTAACTGGGCGTGAGGTGCCTGGAGTTGTATAGGGTAAATAATACAGTATATTGTTATTTGGAATACATATATTTCATGTGTGTTCCATGTATATAGGATGTATGTATTCCAAATAATGATATATTATTTACACTATACAACTCCAGGCACCCCACATTCAGATAAGAAGCCTTGGCTTGACCTGGCAGACCTTTTTGCCCACCAGCTGAGCTCCATCAAGGCAGGGGATAGGACAGCAGGCTGCTCTCTGTTTGCGCTGATCAATACATTTACAAAACAAAAGACGCTGATGGTAGAGGTGTGAAGGGATTTAAGGTGGGCCGGGATTACGAGTTTTTTCGTAGGCTTCAGGAATTCTAGTGTTAAGTAGTATGGTAGACAGTCGGACTTTAAGGACCTTCAAAACTAGACTTTGTAGTGTGGACATGACCTAAAATTGAAATTCCTTCTGTTTATGAGTTGTTTCTAGGAGGAGACTTTACTTTGGATGGTTTAAACAAAGAATGTCAGACAAACGTCAAATTTCTGCCAGCATTTCATCACAGATATGTAATATAAACACTGGTACATGCAATGTAAACTGCTCCAAAAATTAAATAAACACTTTGAAAACACATCAGATCTCAATGGGAAAAAAAATCATGCCAGATATCTGTACTGATATGGACTGATTAATGTGGCATCCTTTCTTTCCTAACACATCGTTTGATGGAAATGAAAATTATCAACCTACAGAAGGCTGAATTCAAAGACACCCTGAAAATCAAAGTGAAAAAATGATTCAGCAGTCTAGTTCATTTTGCCATAATTTCATCACAGCAACTCAAAATCGTACTCAGTAGTTTGTATGGCCCTCACGTGCTTGTATGCATGCCTGACAACGTCGGGGCATGTTCCTAATGAGATGACGCATGGTGTCTCCTCCCAGATCTGGACCAGAGCATCACTGAGCTCCTAAATAGTCTGAGGTGCAACCTGGTGGCGTCGAATGGACCGAAACATAATGTCACAGAGGTGTTCTATTGGATTTAGGTCAGGCAAGCGTGTGGGGCCAGTCAATGGTATCAATTCCTTCATCCTCCAGGAACTGCCTGCATACTTTCACCACATGAGGCCGGACATTGTCATGCACCAGGAGGAACCCAGGATCCACTGCACCAGCATAGGGTCTGACAGTGGGTCCAAGGATTTCATCCCAATACCTAATGGCAGTCAAGGTGCCGTGATCTAGCCTGTAGAGGTCTGTGCGTCCCTCCGTGGAAATGCATCCCCAGACCATCACTGACCCACCACCAAACCGGTCATGCTGAACGATGTTACAGGCAGCATAACGTTCTACACAGCTTCTCCAGACCCTTCACGTCTGTCACATGTGCTCAGGGTGAACCTGCTCTCATCTGTGAAAAGCACAGGATGCCAGTGGTGGACCTGCCAATTCTGTATTCTATGGCAAATGTCAATCGAGCTCCATAGTGCCAGGCAGTGAGCACAGGGTGCACTAGAGGACGTCGGGCCCTCAGGCCACCCTCATGAAGTCTGTTTCTGATTATTTTATTCAGAGACATTCACACCAGTGGCCTGCTGGAGATCATTTTATAGGGCTCTGGCAGTGCTCATACTGTTCCTCCATGCCCAAAAGAGCAGATACCAGTCTTGCTGATGGGTTAAGGACCTTCTACGGCCCTGCCCAGCTCTCCTACAGTAACTGCCTGTCACCTGGAATCTCCTCCATGCCCTTGAGACTGTGCTGGGAGACACAGCAAACCTTCTGGCAGTACCACATATTGATGTGCCACCAGACATTGGACTACCTGTGCAGCCTCTGTAGAGTCCAGGTATCTCCTCATGCTACCAGTAGTGACACTGACCATAACCAAATGCAAGACGAATGAAAAAACAGAAAAGAAAATGTCAGTGCCCTCCACCTGTTAAACCATTCTTGTTTTGGGGATCATCTCATTGTTGCCCCTCTAGTGCACATGTTGTTAATTTCATTAATACAAAACTGATTAACAACCCCCTCTGCTACTTAACTGACCAGATCAATGTCCCAGAAGTTTCATTGACTTGATACTATACTCCTTTAATTGTTTTGAGCAGTTTATTTTACATAAGTTTTGATCCACTTATTTTCATCTTTACAAAACATTTTCAAGCCCCAGAGCACAAGGATATTGAATAAGTAAAAGGATGTCACAGTGAAAGACTAACATTATACAGATACTTTGGAGTAAATTAAACATTAAATGGCTGCAATACAACATCAGTGCCATTTACAGTAAGTGCAATGTTATACTGGCTGGTGTTCTTTTAGTAATATTAACAGACCACACATGGTTAAGATTAACTAGTGAGTGTATAGCTGATAAATATGATATATAATCATTTTTAATTTGTAACAATAGAACACTAAAAATACCAGTAGAACAGTAATAGACATATAATGCATGGTGTTGCTGCCAAGTAATACTTCACAGAAGTGGAAAAAATATAAGCGTCATTTTCTGAGTGCACAGAACTAACAGACAAATTAGTTTGAAATACTATGAGGTTTACTGTCAGACAACATCGTAAAGAATTCTGTTCCCATATGGTTTGTTTTAAACAAAAAAAACTGCAATTTCAATGAAATTCCTTTAGGTTTCTTCTAGCAATTAGTGTTTATTTCATCATAAAAGAGGAAAATTGAAAATAGAAGTGCTTTTCAATTCAGTGTTTTTTATTCTACTGTTTGTTCAGAAAAATTAAATTTCATGTTGCAGTGCTTTTCGAATCCTGTTAGAAACGGATGAGGATCGATTGCTAGTAGTTTTTAACAGAGGGCTCATTCTCATGACAGAGGTAACCATTTTAAATTATTAACCTTTTAAGTGTGGAGTATAATTTGAATTTGTTTTTAGGCATCATTTTCATGTTTAAAGCAGGTTTTTCTTTTTTCTTTGCAAAATTAATTTGGAGTATATTTACAAAATACAGCACAAAATAATATTTCAATTTAAGCCTGCCAAATTATGATGGTGGGGAGAATGAAAGAAACAAAATTAGTTCTGGCTAATGTACTGTATATGTATCCAGATGAATTCATTGACAATATTCTCTTTTTAATTCTCAGTATAGGTTCTCATAAACTTGTAATGGCAGGCTTTAATTTTACATTAAACTCCACTTTAGGCAGGTTGTCAGCAACTGTATAAGTACATCATCTAAATTCTCCGTGATATGTTTACATTTTATTAAAGGTTACAACCTAGGCTGAAACATAATAACCATTTTTATTTATGACCATGCCTCTCTTATTTTGGAAGTCAAAATTTTATGCCCTACTAATTTATCTTGCTGTTGGCAATTCATCCCATTAATATTATCTGATGAACATTTTATAATGTTTATTTCTATATAAATTGACTTTTTATATGAAAAACCACTATTACAATATTTTGGAGACAATTTAGTATGTTTCAGTATGTAGAACTATTCAATCCCCTTGAAAGGCATCATCATTTTCTGCATGACAAAAGATTTGTACACAAATATATCCATTCAGTATTTTTAATGTGAACTCTTATGCTGTAGCAGTAATTTCCAAAATCAAAATAAACCGTTTTGTGTAAATATCTCTCTATTATAAAAAAAAAAATAATCTTAGAAGGTTGGAAGGTGACGAGACGTGATTTTCTCAGAGAGACACTTTCACATCCTGTGAGATGAGTCATTGTGCCAAGAAATTTAACCACGCCTGGGGCAGGAAACAGTACAAAGAGTAGATGACAAAGTAGAATGTCGTTAAGAATTCAAAAACACTGCCGCGGTACACATGCAGAGCAGGTTCGAAAGTCTCAAAAAAAAAAATGGTAAAGATTGCATTAGCGCAAACAAAGGAAATTATTTCTCAATGGAATAATGGAACAGTGAAAAGAGATCGAATATGTTGTTTGGATATAAACTGTAAGTTGGAGACTTGTAGATCATCTAATTTGTGTTGCCATCAGGGAAAAAAAAAATGGTGTTTCTTCCCATTGAACAGGCATATCCGCGAGAATTAAAGGGTTTGTTATTTGGTGAAAGCGAAATCCCGCAAGAGAAAATTTCAGGCACGTACACGGTTCAATCATTTCTCATTTGTGTGAATGCTATTATCAGAGAGAAAGAAACGATACTCACTCACGGGCAGTAATACATTGCATTGTCACGATGTAATTCCAAACACGGAATCAAAATTCAATACAATATTGATGAAAAGGTAAAAACGAAAAGAGATCGAATATATGGAAATAGGTGATATGACAGAAGTGCGCCGCGCAAGCAGCAGCAAAGAGGAGGTAAAAAATATATATATTTGTTTCCCATTGTATCACCGTTTAAGAGGAGCGAATCCAAGTTCAACCCCTCTCTTCACAACGCGAGCGGCAGAGACACAAAGTGGCTGGCACGTACCGCAGGCTGGGGGGGTGGTATGTGGGGAGGGGGTGGGCAGGCAAAGCCCGCTAGTTTAACTGAACAAAAACTCAAAAGTTAGTGATTGTGTAAGTATTCAAGCCCTATAAATGAATACTTTGTAGAGAACCCTTTTGCTGCAATAACAGCCTTAATTCTTTTGGGTTAAGTATTTTCCAGTTTTGCACATTGTCCAAGAGTGATTCTTCCTCATTCTTCTTGGCAGAATTTATAGAGATCCTCTACGCTGGTGGGATGGTGCCTCTGGACATCAGTTTTCACATAGTGCCAGAAGATCAGGGCTTTGACTTGGTTATTCCAAAACATTCACCTTTCTGTTTTTGAGCCATTCCAGTGTTGCTTTGGCCTAATGCTTAGGGTCATTATGATGTTGAAAGATTAATCTTCTCCTGAGCTGTAGGTTCATACCAGACTGGAACCAGTTCTTCTTTAGTATTGTGCAGTATTTGTGTCTCTCTATTATCCCTTCAACTCTGACAAGATTCTCTGCCCCAGCACATGAATAGCATCCCCATAACATGATGTTGACACCACCATATTTCATTGTAGGTGTGGTGTTTCTTGAAGCATCGGTAGTGTTAGGACTGGGTCATACTTGGCACTCAGAATGCTTTTGCACAAGCGTCATGACTGCCACACATTCCCAGTGCCCTTTTGTTGCATCCTGTGAGCACGTCATCGGAAATTAACATGACGTGTACATGAGTTGCAGTACCAGCAAAGATTCGGGTGGTGTTTGTGTTCAAGTTTTGGTACACAACGTCAGCATTGTTATTTACTATCAACATCTCTCTAGTGACAAGCATGTCTCTCAGAACAGTTGGCATTAAATTGCTCTTTGAAAGTGAATGTGGAGATATGTCTGTGCTAAGCAGAAAATGGCATAGAAAAGAAGTGGGGATTCAGCTGTTGCAAGATAACGTATTAAAAGGTCTGTTGCCATCTTTTTTTTTTTTTTTTTTTTTTTGCACCTTCACAACAGCATCTTGCATTGCCACCTGGTGGAATCCTCCAGATTTACACAGAGTTCACGCACAAGTATAGTTAGCACACTGCTTGCGTAGCAGCAGTGTCCACAAGCGTATGTGTTGTGTAGCATCAGGTATATCTCAGCCCTTAGTTTTATGCCACACATGCCTTCTCCCACATCTTAACTGGGTGTTTCTTATGCTTTGTAGCAGTCCCATATGTGCTTTTATGCGACCATGGCTTCTTTCTTGATACCCTTCTGTTGAGGCCTTTTTATGTAGAGCTCTTGAAATTGTAGACCTATGCACCTTCACTTCAGTTTAAGCCAAAGTGCACTGACACACCAGCAGAATGTTCCTTTGTCTTAATTTTTGCAGTGATTGTCCGACAAAGACTATGGCCCTTACAAAGGGTGCTTTTTATATCCAGAGAGATATAAAGGACTAGCATGTAGTACCTAATTATGTTAATTTATGGTAATTTGACTGTTAAGTTAACTTTGTGTAGTTTGTGATTAATTTGTCATTTGTCTAAACCAGGAGCTTCCAAAGCATAGAGGTTTAAATACTTATGCAAACACTAACTTTTGAGTTTTTCTTCTTCAGTTAAATATCTACAGAAAATGGTTTATTTTGACTTTGGAAATGTATTGTTACAGCGTAAGAGTTCACATTAAAAATACTGAATGGACAAATATCTATAAAAATATTTTGTCTGGCAGAAAATGATGATTACTTTCAAGGGGACTGAATATTTCTGCACGCCACTGTAAGAAGGAAGTTTGGAAATCAATTGCAGAAATTAGTAATAAAATTGGAAATAAGGTGACAGAACACAAAGAAAAAAGTTATATATTTAATGAGTAAGATTCAGCCAGATCTCTGGCACTTTTAGTACTGGCCTTAAATTTTACTTGTACTGTACATTGTTCCAGTTAAATGTATGTCCTGTTGATTTAGTATGCGTATAGATCAATGATAGTGAGTCCTTTCTTTTGACTCTTGGCTATCAAATGAGAATGCCATCAACAGACACTTAGACATAAATCCAGCATATGCAAACTTAAGAAGAACATATTCATAATAAACAAGACTTTACACCCAATACCTAACCACCCCACCCCCCCATGTAATTTTTTGCTATATATTGCCTTTGATTCTTGTAAGTCTAAGCATTATCCTCTGATGAAGACCCCTGGCAGGAGTTGAAAGCTCAGGAATAAAAACTACTTTATGATACGTGATTCATTTTTCTCCCTTTGTGGATCTCCAGCTGCAAATATATATATATACACATACACATACATATATATGTATATACAGTACTGTGCAAAAGTTTTAGGCAGGTGTGAAAAAATGCTGTAAACAAAGAATGCTTTCAGAAATATAAATAATGATTGTTTATTGTTATCAATTTACAAAATGCAAAGTGAGCGAACAAAACAAAAATCTAATCAAATCAATATTTGGTGTTACTTCCTTTTGCCTTCAAACCAGCATCAATTCTTATAGGTACACTTGCACAAAGTCAGGGATTTTGTAGGATTATAGTCAGGTGTATGATCAACCAATTATACCAAACAGGTGCTAATGGTCATCAATGTTACACGTAGGTTGAAACACAGTCTTTAACTGAAACAGAAACAGCTGTGTAGGAGGCTTAAAACTGGGTGAGGATCAGCCAAACTCTGCTACCAAGGTGAGGTTGTGGAAGACAGTTTCATGTCATGGCAAGATTGAGCACAGCAACAAGACACAAGGTAGTTATAGTGCATCAGCAAGGTCTCTCCCAGACAAAGATTTCAAAGCAGACTGGGGTTTCAAGCTCTTTTGAAGAAGCACAAAGAAACGGGCAACGTTGAGGATCATAGACGCAGTGGTCGGCCAAGGAAACTTAGTGCAGCAGATGAAAGACACATCAGGCTTATTACCCTTCGAAATTGAAAGATGTCCAGCAGTGCCATCAGCTCAGAACTGGCAGAAACCAGTGGGACCCAGGTACACCCATCTACTGTCCGGAGAAGTCTGGCCAGAAGTGGTCTTCATGGAAGAGTTGCAGCCATAAAGCCATACCTCCGACGTGGAAACAAGGCCAACTGACTCAAGTATACACGAAAATATAGGAACTGGGGTGCAGAAAAATGGCAGCAGGTGCTCTGGACTGATGAGTCAAAATTTGAAATACAGTGATCCCTCGCTATATCGTGCTTCGCCTTTCGCGGCTTCACTCCATCGCGGATTTTATATGTAAGCATATTTAAATATATATTGCGGATTTTTCGCTGCTTCGCAGGTTTCTGCGGACAATGGGTCTTTTAATTTCTGGTACATGCTTCCTCAGTTGGTTTGCCCAGTTGATTTCATACAAGGGACGCTATTGGCAGATGGCTGAGAAGCTACCCAACTTACTTTCTCTCTCTCTCTCTTGCGCTGACGTAGGGGGGTGTGAGCAGGGGGGCTGTTCGCACACCTAGACGATAGGGACCTTCTGTGTGCAGCTGCTTCCTGAAGGACATGCTGCACGGTGCTTCGCATACTTAAAAGCTCGAAGGGCACGTATTGATTTTTGCTTGAAAAACAAACTCTCTCTCTCTCTCTTTGTCTGCTCCTGACGGAGGGGGTGTGAGCTGCCGCCTTCAACAGCTTTGTGCCGCGGTGCTTCGCATACTTAAAAGGCAAACAGCCCTATTGATTTGTTTGCTTTTGTCTCTCTCTATCTCTGTGACATGATCTGCTCCTGACACGCACTCCTTTGAAGAGAGAGGAAGATATGTTTGCATTCTTTTAATTGTGAGACGGAACTGTGATCTCTGTCTTGTCATGGAGCACAGTTTAAACTTTTGAAAAAGAGACAACTGTTTGTTTGCAGTGTTTGAATAACGTTCCTGTCTCTCTACAACCTCCTGTGTTTCTGCGCAAATCTGTGACCCAAGCATGACAATATAAAAATAACCATATAAACATATGGTTTCTACTTCGCGGATTTTCTTATTTCGCGGGTGGCTCTGGAACGCAACCCCCGCGATGGAGGAGGGATTACTGTATTTGGCTGTAGCAGAAGGCAGTTTGTTCATCGAAGGGCTGGAGAGCGGTACAATAATGAGTGTCTGCAGGCAACAGTTAAGCATGGTGGAGGTTCCTTGAACGTTTGGGGCTGCATTTCTGCAAATGGAGTTGGAGATTTGGTCAGGATTAATGGTGTTCTCAATGCTGAGAAATACAGGCAGATACTTATCCATCATGCAGTACCATCAGGGAGGCGTATGATTGGCCCAAAATTTTTTCTGCAGCAGGACAACGACCCCAAACATTCAGCCAAAGTCATTAAGAACTATCTTCAGCGTAAAGAAGAACAAGAAGTCCTGGAAGTGATGGTGTGGCCCGCACAGAGCCCTGATCTCAACATCATCGAGTGTGTCTGGGATTACATGAAGAGACAGAAGGATGTGAGGAAGCCTACATCCACAGAAGATCTGTGGTTAGTTCTCCAAGATGTTTGGAACTTTTGTTCCAGCCGAGTTCTTTCAAAAACTGTGTGCAAGTGTACCTAGAAGAATTGATGCTGTTTTGAAGGCAAAGGGTGGTCACACCAAATATTGATTTGATGTAGATTTCTCTTTTGTTCATTCACTGCATTTTGTTGATTGATGAAAATAAATGATTAACACTTCCATCTTTGAAAGCATTCTTTGTTTACAGCATTTTTTCACACCTGCCTAAAACTTTTGCACAGTACTGTATGTATGTATGTGTATGTGTATGTGTGTGTGTGTGTATATACACTGGGTACGGAAAGTATTCAGACCCCCTTCAATTTTTCACTCTTTGTTATATTGCAGCCATTTGCTAAAATCATTTAAATTAATTTTTTTCCTCATTAATGTACACACAGCACCCCATATTGACAGACAAAAAAAATAATTTTTGAAATTGTTGCAGATTTATTAAAAAAGAAAAACTGAAATATCACATGGTCCTAAGTATTCAGACCCTTTGCTGTGACACTCATATATTTAACTCAGGTGCTTTCCATTTCTTCTGATCATCCTTGAGATTACCTTCATTTGAGTCCAGCTGTGTTTGATTATACTGATTGGACTTGATTAGGACAGCCACACACCTGTCTATATAAGACCTTACAGCTCACAATGCATGTCAGACCAAATGAGAATCATGAGGTCAAAGGAACTGGCCAAGGTTACAAAAAAATTTCTGCTGCACTTAAGGTTCCCAAGAGCACAGTGGCCTCCATAATCCTTAAATGGAAGACGTTTGGGACGACCAGAACCCTTCCTAGAGCTGGCCATCCGGCCAAGCTGAGCTACCGGGGGAGAAGAGCCTTGGTGAGAGAGGTAAAGAAGAACCCAAAGATCACTTTGGCTGAGCTCCAGAGATGCAGTCAGGAGATGGGAGAAAGTTGTAGAAAGTCAACCATCACTGCAGCCCTCCACCAGTCAGGGCTTTATGGCAGAGTGGCCTGTCGGAAGCCTCTCCTCAGTGCAAGACACATGACAGCCCGCATGGAGTTTGCTAAAAGACACCTGAAGGACTCTGAGATGGTGAGAAATAAGATTCTCTGGTCTGATGAGACCAAGATAGAACTTTTTGGCCTTAATTCTAAGTGGTATGTGTGGAGACAACCAGGCACTGCTCATCACTTGTCCAATACAGTTCCCACAGTGAAGCATGGCAATGGTAGCATCATGCTGTGGGGGTGTTTTTCAGCTGCAGGGACAGGACGACTGGTTGCAATCGAGGGAAAGATGAATGCGGCCAAGTACAGGGATATCCTGGACAAAAACCTTCTCCAGAGTGCTAAGGACCTCAGACTGGGCCGAAGGTTTACCTTCCAACAAGACAATGACCCTAAGCACACAGCTAAAATAACGAAGGAGTGGCTTCACAACAACTCTGTGACTGTTCTTGAATGGCCCAGCCAGAGCCCTGACTTAAACCCAATTGAGCATCTCTGGAGAGACCTAAAAATGGCTGTCCACCAACGTTTACCGTCCAACCTGACAGAACTGGAGAGGATCTGCAAGGAGGAATGGCAGAGGATCCCCAAATCCAGGTGTGAAAAACTTGTTGCGTCTTTCCCAAGAAGACTCATGGCTGTATTAGCTCAAAAGGGTGCTTCTACTAAATACTGAGCAAAGGGTCTGAATACTTAGGACCATGTGATATTTCAGTTTTTCTTTTTTAATAAATCTGCAACAATTTCAAAAATTCTTTTTTTTTGCCTGTCAATATGGGGTGCTGTGTGTACATTAATGAGGAAAAAAATTAATTTAAATGATTTTAGCAAATGGCTGCAATATAACAAAGAGTGAAAAATTGAAGGGGGTCTGAATACTTTCCGTACCCACTGTGTGTGTGTATATATATATATATATATATATATATATATATATATATATATATATATATATATATATATATATATATATATATGTATATATATATATATGTATGTATGTGTATGTACAGTATATACAGTGCATCCGGACAGTATTCACAGCGCATCAATTTTTCCACATTTTCTTATGTTACAGCCTTATTCCAAAATGGATTAAATTCATTTTTTCCTCAGAATTCTACACACAACACCCCATAATGACAACGTCAAAAAAATTTTACTTGAGGTTTTTGCAAATTTATTAAAAATAAAAAAACGGAGAAATCACATGTACATAAGTATTCACAGCCTTTGCTCAACACTTTGTCGATGCACCTTTGGAAGCAATTACAGCCTCAAGTCTTTTTGAATATGATGCCACAAGCTTGGCACACCTGTCCTTGGCCAGTTTCGCCCCATTCCTCTTTGCAGCACCTTTCAAGCTCCATCAGGTTGGGTGGGAAGCGTTGGTGCACAGCCATTTTAAGATCTCTCCAGAGATGTTCAATCAGATTCAAGTCTGGGCTCTGGCTGGGCCACTTAAGGACATTCACAGAGTTGTCCTTATGCCACTCCTTTGATATCTTGGCTCTGTGCT
The DNA here is from genome assembly GCF_900747795.2 of Erpetoichthys calabaricus. Classification (NCBI taxonomy): domain Eukaryota; kingdom Metazoa; phylum Chordata; class Cladistia; order Polypteriformes; family Polypteridae; genus Erpetoichthys; species Erpetoichthys calabaricus. The sequence continues at coordinate 40,436,533 of NC_041408.2, forward strand.
TAGGGTCGTTGTGCTGCTGAAAGATGAACCATCACCCCCAGTCTGAGGTTAAGAGCGCTCTGGAGCAGGTTTTCATCCAGGATGTCTCTGTACATTGCTGCAGTCATCTTTCCCTTTATCCTGACTAGTCTCCCAGTCCCTGCCACTGAAAAACATCCCCACAGCATGATGCTGCCACCACCATGCTTCACTGTAGGGATGGTATTGGCCTGGTGATGAGTGGTGCCTGGTTTCCTCCGAACGTGACGCCTGGCATTCACACCAAAGAGTTCAATCTTTGTCTCATCAGACCAGAGAATTTTCTTTCTCATAGTCTGAGAGTCCTTCAGGTGCCTTTTGGCAAACTCCAGGCGGGCTGCCATGTGCCTTTTACTAAGGAGTGGCTTCCATCTGGCCACTCTACCATACAGGCCTGATTGGTGGATTGCTGCAGAGATGGTTGTCCTTCTGGAAGGTTCTCCTCTCTTCACAGAGGAGCTCTGACAGAGTGACCATCGGGTTCATGGTCACCTCCCTGACTAAGGCCCTTCTCCCCCAATCGCTCAGTTTACATGGCCAGCCAGCTCTAGGAAGAGTCCTGGTGGTTTCGAACTTCTTCCACTTACGGATGATGGAGGCCACTGTGCTCATTGGGACCTTCAAAGCAGCAGAAATTTTTCTGTAACCTTCCCCAGATTTGTGCCTCGAGACAATCCTGTCTCAGAGGTCTACAGACAATTCCTTTGACTTCATGCTTGGTTTGTGCTCTGACATGAAGTGTCAACTGTGGGACTTTATATAGACAGGTGTGTGCCTTTCCAAATCATGTCCAATCAACTGAATTTACCACAGGTGGACTCCAATTAAGCTGCAGAAACATCTCAAGGATGATCAGGGGAAACAGGATGCACCTGAGCTCAATTTTGAGCTTCATGGCAAAGGCTGTGAATACTTATGTACATGTGCTTTCTCAATTTTTTTATTTTTAATAAATTAGCAAAAATCTCAAGTAAACTTTTTTCACATTGTCATTATGGGGTGTTGCGTGTAGAATTCTGAGGAAAAAAATGAATTTAATCAATTTTGAAATAAGGCTGTAACATAACAAAATGTGGGAAAAGTGATGCGCTGTGAATACTGTCCGGATGCACTGTATATATATGTATGTATGTGTGTGTGTGTATATAGCTGTAACAGCTCATTTGGAATAGAAAAAGGCTTCTGTTAACTTTCTTTTGGTAGGGGCTTGGGGTCGAGATTAATATGAAATGTAAATGTATGAAAAAGAGTGTTAATTACATGTTTGATTGCTTTTTGATTCATTCATTGAAATGTGATTTATAAAGTCAATAAAGTTATAGGTTTATGCTGGTATTTTACAGATAATCTTACTTAATAATAATGTATGGGTCTAATGATAATGACATACTAGTTTCCCAGAGTTCAATGTAATAATATTTCATTTTTAACTTTAGGGTTAGTTAGAGGAAGAGGTTTACACAGTTAATCTCCACATTTATTAATCTAATACCATAGCATATGTTTTTGTCAGAAATTAAGTTTTCCCATGATTTAACTTACTCAAAACTGAAAGTTTTTCCAGTATACTATCACAAATGATTGAAGAAGGAATTCCTTCTCTTTTACACCTGTAATTATGTTTAGTAAAGCACATGATTGCTATATATAAATGGAACATCAAAACCAGAATAATACCTTTATTAAAGCTAAAATTGTTCGATTCTAGTTTTATTTATTTTACTCATTTTTTCTTCGGTTTTGGACAGTCATTCAACACATTGCATATGATGTACCATGAGGCAACTGCTTGCCATGTAACAGGTGACCTAGTAGAGCTTCTATCAATCTTTCTATCTGTTCTGAAAGCTACACGTCCCTACCTGCAGAGAAAAGGTGAGTGATTTTTATGGTGAATGCTAAGCTTTATGTAATTAAAATCATTTGATTGTCATTTTGTCTAATGTAATACCTATATTTTCTTAAATACATAAAATTAAATACAAATATTATTGTCATTTTTTCCCCTATTTTTAGATGTTAAACAAGCCCTAATTCAGTGGCAGGAAAGAATAGAATTTGCACACAAGTTATTGACACTGCTTAATTCATATAGTCCCCCTGAATTAAGAAATGCTTGCATAGGTAAGTATTTATTCTGTTTAATTGGTTATTTCCCATTGAGCTTTTATGTATAATTTTCTTAATTGTATTGTATTTCAAATAATAATATTGCACAAATAATATTGTAAAAAATTAAAATAAAAATAATATCGTACAAATATTGTATTCTAATGTATATTTCTAATATTTTGTTTACAAACATTTAAATATGCTTGGATTTTTTTTTTGTATGTGTGTGTTTTCTGTTTTTCCACCTTACCCCCAGTTAAGACTTGTGGAGAATATGCAACATATATGTAATGTGCGGAGAGTGGCTAGTTATTGCCATTCATTCTTGCAGATCCTTTAAGGTTGCCACAGGCCAGTGGTCACCATGATAACTGTTTTATTTGCCTGATCATCATGTTTTAAAATAAAGGCATTATATTTCTTTATAATTACTGTATGTTTACTTTAAAATTATCAAGTTTGTTTTTAACTAAAATAATGTTGTTTGCAATTATCTTAATAAAATGAAAAACGGCTGAATGCAGAATACCTGGATTTCAGTATTTTCATTGCCAAAACCTGAAAATTTCAGTAAGGGTGTGTAGATATTTAATATCCATTACATTTCTATAAACATGTTTATTAAGTTATTTTATTTCAAAGTTCATTAATTGCATTCAAATTATAATGATGATGTTGTTTCATATTAAACAATGACAATTTGTTTTTGCCTTATTCGGCTATTTTCTGAAATATAATTTTCTGTACACATAAAATAGTTTTGCAAGTCATGTATTTATGTATATCTTAACAATGTTTCTAATGTATAATCTGTTTTTGAAACTTTTGTTTTTCAGATGTTTTAAAAGAATTAGTCCTCCTTAGTCCTCATGATTTTCTTCACACATTAGTTCCATTTTTACAGCATAACCATTGCACTTACCACCATAGTAATATCCCAAGTAAGTATCTTTCAGTAATACATTTTTTATTTATTTGAATAAAAGATATCTTCATTGGAAGACTGCTTAGCACTGCTTCTTCACAAACCTGGGAATCTGGTTTGAGTTTGCAGTATTGCATATAAGTAGGTTCCTTCTGAATAGTCTGCATTCTACCTATAGTCCTGTGAAAAAGTATTTGCCTCCTTCCTAATATCTTTTAATTTTTGATATTTTAAACAATGAATGTCCTTAGGCCTTCAGACAAAATGCAATATTAGATAAGGGGTATCTGAGTGAACACACAATGCAGTTTTTAAATCATTAATTTCTTTATTCAAGGAACAAAGTTATCCAAATCTTCTATCACCCATATGGAAAACTAATTGTCCCCATAGTTTCAGTACTTGATTGCATCACTTTTAGCAAGAATAATCTCAACTTAATGCTTCCTTTAACTTGATTTCAGTGTTTAACATCACTGTTGAGTATTTTAGTCCATTGTTCTTTGCAGAACTGGTTTGCAGACTCATTGTTTGGCTTGCGAGAATGAAATGCTTGTTCTAGGTCCTGACATCTCTATTAGGTTCAAGTCGTGACTTCGACTCATTCACTCCGAAACTTGTAATTTTCGTTGTTTCAACCATTCAGTTGTAGTGTTTGAGGAGTAATTGTCCTGTTATATAGTCCAGTTATGCTTCAACTTCAGGTGGTAGACCGGCAACTTGACATTACGGGTATGTGATATTTTCTCGTTATTCTGTAGGATTTTGTTGATAACGATAAGTAGACAATATTTTGCATCCTTCAAAGTTGTGTTTGTAGAAGTCTTATATTGTACTAGCTCCAGCTTGTTCTTTGTAACATTAGAATCCCCGAAGCCTACAAAAAAGTCTTAATGCCGGGCCACCTTAAATTCCTTTGCACCTCTTCATCAACGTTTTTGTTTTGCAAATGTGTCAATTAGCACAAGCAGCAAGAAGCCTGTTCACTCATCCCCCACCAAGGCAGCTGAAGTTTGTCACAAAAATCTCACAGCTGAAGTCACTTTATCTGGGAGTTAAGTGTCTGGAATTGTATTGGGTAAATAATATATTGTTATTTGGGACACATACCTGTGTGTTCCATGTCTACAACAAGCTAGGTAAATGTAGGATTACAGAAAATGCAAGGCAAGAAATGTTGAACACATAATTAAAACAGAAACTTTTTCATGTTGGAGCAATAATGTAAAGACTGAAGTCCAGATATCAATTAAACACTTTCACAGAAGGCATCACAAAACAAGTGCGCCTTTATTCAAGAATTAAACCCAAGTAAAAGGAATTGTTAAATTTACATGTTGCTGTCAAGGTATAAAAACCAAAGCCCAAATATCAATCGGCACAACTTGAACACATCTGCTTTGCAGGTGTAGAGGTAAGAGTAGCTGCTTCATAATTAAAAGGTTGCGGGTTCGATCCCGTGTTCTCCCCACATTTACCATTTAGTAGTGAGCTGCTGTTATTATTACTATTATGTAATAAAACATACAGCTTAAAATAAATCAAACATTTGATTTGAGTCTGTAACACCCGGTGTAAATTTTTGCTACTTGTAAAAGTTTTTTTTAGTTTTATTCTCTCAGTTACATTCTCCCTCCCTATCTGAGTTGATAGCGTTCTTTTCACAAGAGTGGCAATGACCACAGTTGACCCTATGGTTGATGACTGGTCTGAACTATCTGTTGTACCAACAATTAAATATACAATGCCCCATGACCGCTATCAGACTATCATGCAGCATTTGTGCTTGAAAACAAAGACAACCATGCAGAACGTGTGAAAAATGATAGATTTGCTGCAATCTCGGACATTTGGCAACGTTTTGTTGAGAACTGTGTTTTGAGTTACAACCTAGGGCAACATATTACTGTTGATGAGCAACTGTTTCCAATCAAGATCGTGTTGTCCTTTCTTACAGTACATCTCAAGCAAACCTGACAAATTTGGCATTAAGTTTTGGATTGCGGCAGATTTGGAAACATTTATTTAGGAAACTTCTTCTGTTCAAGAATAGTGTCTGCCTCATACCCAGCAGGCTCCTGCTAATTACAATGCTTTAATAAAAAAAATTGAATTCTGAAATTGGTGGATGATAGATATCCTTCTCAAAAATCAGTGTGGTTTCTTTTGCATTATTGTCAATTATTTAATATTTTTAAATTATGCTACTAGAGATCAAAAAAATACTTAATCCAGGAGTTGTGCATTTTATTAATTCTGTTACAAATTTGCTGTTTAAGATATAATCACACAGAATTGCATCTTTTGATTTTTAGTAATGCAAATTAGTGATATAAAATTGTGAATGATATTTCAAGGTTGCTTCAAACATTTCAGATCTTTAGTCCTGATAGACTGATTATACATACTCATCCATCTGTCTATCCATTTTCAAAACTTGCCTTCACAGTTGAGAACAAACACACACACACACATACATCAGGGCCAATTTAGCATCTCCAATCCACCTAAGACTTTGGGCTGTGGGAGGCAACCAGAGACGCTGGAGGAAAATCATGTGCACATGGTGAGAACATGCAAACTGGACTCAAACCCTGGTCTCTTTTTTTGGGAGGCAGCAGTGCTACTACTGCACTAACGTGTAGCCCTGATTGTACATACTGTGTCTGCAAAGTAAATGGTCACTGTTGAGAATTGGTTTTAAAAGTATTTTAAAATGTCTACATGACCATCATCATCAAGTCCTTCCATGAGAACCCTAAATACAAAGATGACTGTTTATTTATGTTAGATAGAATGCCCAGAGGGGGCTGGGCGGTCTGTTGGTCTGGAACCCCTGCAGATTTTATTTTTTTTCTCCAGCCGTCTAGAGTTTTTTTGTTTTTTCTGTCCTCCCTGGCCATCAGACCTTACTCTTATTCTATGTTATTTAGTGTTGTCTTATTTTAATTCTTACTTTGTCTTTTTTTCTTTTTCCTTCATCATGTAAAGCACTTTGAGCTACATTATTTGTATAAAAATGTGCTATATAAATAAATGTTGTTGTTGTTGTTGTAATTTAAAAAAAATGTCTTTGTAGTGTCATTTGGCCCATATTTTCCGTGCCGGGAGAATATAAAGCTAATGGGAGGAAAAAAACAACATTCGTCCACCCCGTCCAGAACTTAATATGTGTCTTTTACCCTCCATGGTGGAAACAAGCAAGGTATTTGAATCGATTTATACAAGCCAAGGATCAGTAGCAAACATATTTTGCTAAATTAAGCTTGGGTAATGTAAAATGTGTTTCCTTAAAAAAAAAAAATACTTCTGGTAACAGTTTAGTCACTTTCAGTGTTTTAATTGAACATTTTAAAGAATATTACAAAGTAAATGCATGTATAGTAGTTACTATATTTTAACTTTATCTTTATTACAACAACTTTGCTATGTTTTCCGGTTGTAATGATGCCCAAGTACCCCATGTGTTCTTTTTATGTCACACAAAATGTTCAATCTACTGTTCATCAGATCATGTGTTCTTTTTATGTCACACAAAATGTTCAATCTACTGTTCATCAGATCATTACTTTTCAGTCTGCAAAACATCATTGCTAATGTGGTGATATGTAAATTGACAGAGCAGTGACTGTTAGGATCTAAAATGTTTTAAACATGTTTTAAACATAAACATATAAACATGCTTGTTACATTTCTTGGCCTCAGCCTCAGTTTCAATTTCTAAAATGGATACCTACATTTTAAAATAAAATAAATAAAAAATAATAATAATAATCACAAATTTTGAGCCCATGGTTGGGTTTTTTTTTATTTTTATTTTTTTTTACTCACTCTTCTGTCCCATCTCAAATTAAGTACTGATTTATCAATAATAACTTTCAACATTCTGCCAAATTTTTCAATTAAGGTGTTGTTGTTATTTCTTGGCATGGTGCCTTTATCTTTAAACTCTGAATATCATGTTCTAATAGTTCAATTAGTAATTAGTGACTTAATTCAGTCTTATGAGCAAGTGAATACATTATTATCTTTTATTTCTACATATATCTGTATTGTTATGGAAACAAATTTTTACCCCCATGATATCTGCCCAAACTCTCTGAAAAGCTCTCAAAACATATTTGAGGAGCAAATACTGTCCAGTCTCTTGTACTAATGAAATCGTAAAGCAAATCCTAATCCTAATTGTAATTATGAAACACCTTTTCAAACTTGATGACTAATGTGCCAAATAGCCCATTGAGTATATGTTTATAAAAATGTGGCTTTCTGAATATAGTTTAATTTATTAACCTCAAGAGAAACACAGGTATTACTTTAACCACATCATTCTTGTTTTCAGTATAGAGAAAAGGCTAATAAGATGTTGATATATCAAATATTAAGAAATAACTATGAAAAACTATTGCAAAAATGTGCACCTCAACCAGCAGATATTATTGAATGTAGTAAGATGTAACATATCCAATAGATTTTATGACTGTTCATTCTTCTTAATGCCGAGAGAATGATGTGCAGTTTAACAGTGTTTTTAATGACTGTCTTTTCCTCTTCCTAAAACATCATTCCAGGTACACATGTCCACCTTCCCAAAGGAAAATAATAATATTATTATAATATGTATCCTATAGACTAATTTTCCTACTAAACCATCTTTCTTAATCTTAAACAGTAGCATCAGCCTTGGCTAACAAGTTCGAGCTGATACACAATTGCCATCAAACCTCTAAGGAATGTTTAAACCTAATACATATACAAGCTGCATTAGAGTCCCCAAAGGTATTGCTGTCACTGTACGTAGAGCATAACTGAGAGAGCTATATTTTTACTTTACTGTGTAAATTTAAGTTTAAACTCAATATATTTTTTAATAATTCAACTATGAAACTTCAGCATAATTAAATAATATAAATCCTGATTTATTCATTTTAGGACATCACACCCTTTTTCATTGGTATTAAATATCTTATTCAGAGAAGGATGAAAATGCCCTTTTATGCAAATGCAGTGGTGCTTTACATTACAGATCGTTTTTCCTCTGAAAAACTAAAAAGTCCCCAGAAAGGAAAAAATAATGTAAATTGTGCATTGCTCTCACATCCTCATTTAATCTTTGAAAATTATTATTATTAAAATGAATCATCATCCTCAATTGTGAAAGAGACTTTTTCTGAGTTTACCATGACTAGTTGGTTTCCCCCAAAATCATTTTTTCTCCATTTTCCACAGAAGTTGTCATTCTTTGTCATCTAACACTGTAAATTAACATGTCTTCTTTGGCATCCTCTCCAAGCCTTTTATGGTGAACTTTTTCACCTAATTATCAGTCCACAAGCCCATATTAGCTTGGGCTTTGTGCTGAGGAAAAACATACTATCATTAGGTAGTATATATGATTTTAAATTTTGTGCTGTGATACCCCCTTGATGTTCATGAATACTAAAATATTTTTTATAGCTTTCAGAGCATTCTATATTTGCAAGTCTTATAAAATAATAGGTGAAATTCCAAATTTGGTTTGCTTGGAATACAAACATGTACTGATAAAATAATTTTCAAGAGGCCTGAAGATAAGGGCAATGATTAGTGAATATACAATTCTTGAGATTATGGAAGAAATTAGATATTAATGAACTTGTGCTCACTTGATTCACTATGGAAAGAAATTCTGCATTATTTCTTTCCTGATGCTTTACTGTGTATTCTAACTACCATTGTTGTAGGTAACACGTTACAAGTATGCATTATGTAGTCAGCTTGCTCTTTAAAGTAACATGTAATGTAACGTGATATTTTGTTAAAGTGAAAATACCTCCGCTACTTTAAAAAAATTAAATATACAATACTACATTACTATGGAAGATTATTCCCTCCACTCCAAAAAACTTATAGCACTGTTTTACATTTTTACAGAAGTATTGCCTTTTTTTCCAAAGATGTTGACTGCTGTTGTTGGAGAAACTGTCTACGTGCATACTTAAAAGAAATATTTTTGGTTTAGTTTTTGTTTTCTTTTTCCTTTGTTGTGCACATGCACTCTTGTAAGATGTTTTATAAAACTTAAAATAACAAGGTAAAGCCAATTCACTAATATGTAGGATTAAATAATTTTGGGAAAGATGACATTTTCAGTAACGTGGACAAATAGTTTTCTCTGTATCAAAATGTGTTATTGTGATATAATTAGCTGGTAAGTGTGTTACAGCACTGTATTGCAATTATCATTTGCTTCAATTTAGGGAAAAGATGATGTTTATGATCGTATGCTGCTGGACTATTTCCTCTCTTATCATCAATTCATTCATCTTTTGTGCCGAGTAGCTATCAACTGTGAAAAGTTTACAGAAACATTAGTCAAACTAAGTAAGTACTTTTAATATTCAACTACTGTGTTTTATTTTTGTGTAGTATCCTTGTCTGTCATGTTTTGATTGCCAAACTGTTATTATGACATTGTAAAATATCAAAATATGCAACTGGGTAATTTAAATATATACATCAAGCATACTGATTGTTATTATTCAGTTTAAGTGTAGTTTTTGTTGTCAGGGGAATATTATTTGTTTACTGATACTTGTGATTAATATGTCATTCTTGCTTTCTTTTCTGTCATCAAACAGGTGTCTTAATTGCTTATGAAGGTTTACCTTTGCATTTAGCTTTGTTTCCTAAACTCTGGACTGAGCTTTGTCAATCACAGGTGCGTTATAATGTTATAATTCTGTCACTCAATAAATGTTATTTTTTTTATTTAAAATAACTTTAGGCCTTGTATCTGTCTTTTTCAAATACTTTAATGCAAGGAAAGTTGTTGTTATTTATGCAAGTAGTTTTTTTCTTCAAAAAGAAATAAATTGTTGGCATTATGTATTTTCTTCACCAATATTACATTGAAGATTTCATTCCCACACCAATCAATCATAGGTTGATTGACTGGTGCGAATGACATTTGAGGTCTGTCTTTAGGCTAAAATGCAGATTTTTCTGCAGCCTGCTGTCCCATCCACCACCTTTACAGAGCTCAACTCAGCAAAGAGTTCTCCCGAAGCAAAGCACCTTATCTGCATGTGAGGTTCCTGGAATTGTATAGGATAAATAATACAGTATATCGTAATTTGGAATACATGCATTTTATATGTGTTCCGTGTCTACAAATATCTGGGTAACTGTATGATGAAAGAAAATGCAAGGCAAAAAAGGCTCAACACATACAGTACCTAAAACAGAAAGTTTTTCCATGTTATAATAATAATGACATGAAGTGTATAATGTGTGAAGACTTTAGTGCAGATATCAAATAAACATGTGCTCTTTTATTCAAGAATGCAACCAAAGAAAAAAAAGCATTTCATTTATATGTTGCTGTCAATGAGTTACAAACCCAAGCTCAAATGTCAATCGACTGGGAGTTGATACATATTCTTGGATGGTGGTGCAGAGGTAAGAACTGCTGCATTGTGACCCAAAGGTCCCGGGTTTGAGACCGGGCACTCCGTGTTTTGAGTAGTGAGCTACTATTATTATTACTATAATAAAAACATACATTTGATTTGAGTCTATAACATCCGGTGTAATTTTTGGCTACTTGTAAAAGTTGTTGTTGTTTTTTTATGATTCAGTTTTATTCCCTCTCTGAGTTGATGGGATTTATCTACATTCTTTTCACAACAGCAATGATGACCACAGTGGGTGCTGTGGCTGATACCTGCTCAGAACTATTTGTTGTACCGGCAATCAAAGATACAATGTCCCGTGACCACTATCACACTGGACAAAGGCAGGACCGTAACAACAGACAGCATCTTCACTGCGCTTTCGCTGGCTAATAGACTGCTGCAACTCTGCTTGGCACCATAGAGTAAAATGGGATTTCCACCTACAACTAAAGTCACTTTAGTATGTGAGCAATTCGCCACACTAGTGTTTAGATCTGCTAGTGTCATGATGACAGTGTATGTGCCCAAAAGAAAGAAGTCTTTGATTTCAGTCTGTAACAGCCAGTGTAAAGTTTTCCTACCTGTAAAAGATATCTCTGAAGGGGTGTAAGCAGATGCACAAATGCTGGTGAATCATGTCTGCTTGATATCTTGTTGTCAATTGAATTATTTGTTATTCAGTTTCATTCTTGAATAAAAGTACACTTCTTTCGTTATATATTTCCAAAAGCGTTTATTTTATATTCCTGTAACCACTTGAATGAGATCGAGTCTGTCTCTGCCTCTCTCGCACACACACACACACACACACACACACACAAACATTCATACTTGAAAATGTCACTGTATGAAAACTATAAGCCATTGAGTTCAGGCAAGATCGAAAAAAAAAAACATGTTCAAATGGCTGTGAAGAAGCTGTCTGTTATTATGGTCCTGCCTTTGTCCAGTGTGATAGCGGTCACGGGACATCGTATCTTTGATTGCCGGTACAACAAATAGTTCTGAGCAGGTATCAGCCACAGTAACCACTGTGGTCATCATTACTCTTGTGAATAGAATGGAGATAAATGGCATCAACTCCGAGAGGGAGAGGCAAGTTTGTTGTACCACGTGAATGTTACTGAGAGAATAAAACTGAATAATAAAAAAAAAGCGCTAACTTTTACAAGTAGCCAAAATTTTACACTGGGTGTTACAGACTCAAATCAAATGTATGTTTTTATTATAGTACCAATAATAGCAGCTCACTACTTAAAACGTAGAGCGCCCAGTTTCAAACCCAGGACCTTTGGGTCATAAGGCAGCGGTACTTACCACTGCACCATTCAAAAATACATATGAACTCCCTGTCCACTGACATTTGAGCTTGGGTTTGTAATTCATTGACAGTGACATATAAATCAAATGCTTTTTTTTCCTTTGGTTATATTCTTGAATAAAATTGCACGTTTATTTGATATTTGGACTAACTCACTGAGATTGCAGAGGTGGTGAACCAGCTGAGGGGGGGAAAGGCTGCAGGGATCTAGCTGGTGGTAAGGCTGTCCTCCTGGCACTGCAAGCAATCTTTGCTTCCATTTGGTAGACTGGCATCATCCCAACTGACTGGAAAACGGAACTTGTCGTCACTATCTGGAATGGGAAGGGTGATCTCCTGAATTGCAGCAACTACAAGGGGATAACACTGCTCTCGGTGCCGGGTAAGGTCCTTGCTAGGGTCATCCTCAGTAGGATTTGTGATCACTTGCTCACCTACCAGTGACCAGAACAGTCTGGTTTTACACCTAAGAAGTCTACCATCGACCACATCCTGACAGTGAGGGTTCTCAAGGAGCGCAAACGCAAATATCGGCAGTTTCTTTGCAGCCTTTGTCAATTTTCATAAAGTGTTTGACTCAGTTGATTGAGCTGCCATGTGGGACATCCTGAAACTTCCCGGAATCCTCTTAATGTTACTAGATATCATGGACAACCTGTACACTGATACTGTGAGTGCTGTGCAGAGTGGAGGCAGAATCTCTGCATTTTTCCCAGTTAATTCTGGGGTTCGTCGGTGGTGTGTTCTTGCTCCTACTATGTTCAAAGCTTGTATGGATTGGGTGTTGGGCAAGGTCGTGGGGTCCAGCAGCTGTGGGGCATTTGTTGGTGAAGAAAGATTAAAAGATCTTCACTTTGCTGACGATGCTGTGATCTTTGCAGTGTCACTGAGCGAGGAGTCTGAGTGTCTGGGCTTGCGAGTGTCCTGCATAAAAACCAAGATCCAGGCCTTTAATAACAACAACAACAACATTTATTTATATAGCACATTTTCATACAAAAAGTAGCTCAAAGTGCTTTACATAATGAAATGACCTCTTGGGCACAGCCATCAGCAGTGTGTCTCTTTGCAGAGAGAATGTCGACCTTGTCGAGAGGTTTACTTACCTTGGCAGTGACATTCATGTTTCTGGTGACTCTTCCTATGCAGTCAGTAGACGGATTGGGAGAGCATGGAGGGTCATGAGGTCGCTGGAAAGAGGTGTGTGGCGCTCCCGATATCTATGCAAAAGGACAAAGGACCAAATCTTTAGAGTCCTGGTGCTTCATGTCTTGCTATATGGTGGCGAGACATGGATGCTATCCAGTGACCTGAGACGAAGACTGGACACCTTTGGTACTGTGTCTCTCCGGAAAATCCGTGGGTACCATTGGTTTGACTTTGTGTCAAATGAGCGGTTGCTCATGGAGTCCCGATTGAGGCACATTATATGCATTGTGAGGGAGCATCAGTTACGGAACTACAGCTGTGTGGCGCATTTCCTCGAGGGTGATCCAGCTCATAGGTTCCTCATTGTTGGGAGACCCGAATGGCTGGACCAGGCCAAGGGGTCGCCCACGTAACACCTGGCTGCAGCAGATAGAGGGTAATTTCCGGAGGGCAGGACGGGACCATGTGTCTGCCTGGGGGTTGCCAACCGGGATCCCGAGTTGTTTTGTCATGTAGTCGATGTGCCAGTGCACTGTACTAGTGCATGCTCCCCAACTTGACTTGAGTTGACTTGGACTAAATATATATAAATATATTTGGTCTAAATAAAAAAGTATAGACATCATTATTAGTATAACATCGAAAACGTTTTTGCTTTAGGTATGTGTTCAGAATTTCTTGCCTTGCATTTCCTTTCATCCTACAGTTACCCAGATGTTTGTAGGCACGGAACACACATGAAATGCATGTATTCCAAATAACGATATACTGCATTATTTACCCTATACAACTCCAGGAACCTCACATGCAGATAAGGAGCCTTGGCTTGAGCTGGGAGAATTTTTTGCACGAGTTGAGTTCCGTCAAGGCGGGGGATGGGACAGCAGGCTGCTTGCTACTTGTGCTGATCAACACATTTTAAAAGAAAAGATGCTAATGGAGAGGTGCGAAGGAATTTAAGGTGGGCCGGGATTACAAGTTTTTTCGTAGGCTTCAGGGATTCTAGTGCTAACCCATTCTTTAATTCCATGGCTTGTTGCTGCTCTCATTGTGCAATAGCAAGCATTTTCAAAATTGTTAATTTGTTCTTTGCTTTTCTCAGAGCAATGTTTAAATGTTTTGGGGACCTGAGCAAATCAACATTCCCGAGACCTCCAATTTTTTTATTTTCAGATATTGTATGATGGTCACAGTTTGCTGGTCATGTTTTGGTTCATTTTAAATCTCATTGTTTTTTGGCAGCTTATTAAGGAAAAAGAAACAATTAATGGGTCTGAGTCTTCAACAGCAAGTCAGTTAAAATTAATTCAAAAGAAGTTAATTAGCAGCTTAAACAGGTCACTAATTAAGAAAAAGGTTAGAATGATAACCTGCAGCCCTCCAGGTCTGGAGTTTGAGATCCCTGGTCTAGATGAACAACTTAACTCTTGCACCTCAGACTTGCCACACTAATTTCACGCATGGCAAAGAAAGAAATAAAAGTTATAAATTTAAACAGTCTTTTTTCTGACCTCCATAAACTAGACAGTGAAAGATTAAAGTGCAACTTCTATTTCACAAAATCTCTTCTCAGTTGCTCTCTGCTAAGTAATGAATACTTAACAATTTGGTATAAGATTTTTTCATAATCTACCCGACTTTTAGTTGTTAAAGAAATGTGATCATTCTTTTTCCAGAATGATGGGATAAAAATGCTTCTCCCACTGGTATGCAATCTCCCTTTTGATTCTGTCTTTCAGTATACCTCTCTGTTCTATAGATTTTTGTCACCAAAAGCTAATAAAGTATGAATTGGGGTTTTTACTATTCTCCAAGAGCTAGAAAGACTTTTATTAGTGTAAACACCCTTTTCATTAGCTTCTTGGATGCCTCTTTCAAAGCTGATGCTTGCATAATATTAGCCTCACTTCTAGTGGACCTCAGTCATGTAGTCAGTGATGGCAAAAATATTATTCATAATGGAGGGTGTTATGTGTTTCAGTGGTTTTTGTTGTTGATAATGCATAAATAATACATAAACCATTTGACCCCGTAGCAGAATTATTCGTAATATATGGTATGTATGATACAGGCCCTTGATGACTGTTTATTTGGTAAGAAGTAAATGACAAATGATGCTGTACAATACACAGTAGCTTTTAATTTTCTAATCTGACCTTCTCAGGATTTTAATATGATGTGTTTCCATTAGTAGTAATATAGCCTAGTGACAGTGATCAATGTGCCAATGTGTGAAACTGAAGTACTCTTAAGTAGTACCCACTGTAATAAGTTGTAATGGATTGTGATGTTGAAATACTTGAAAATGTATTGCTATACTGCTTTTTTCTTTTCCTTTCAGTCTGCAATGGCAAAGAATTGTGTGAAACTCCTCTGTGAGGATCCAGCTTTCGCAGAATATATTAAGTGCATCTTAATGGATGAGCGAACATTTATTAATAATAGTGTTGTATATAATTTTTTGACTTGTTTTCTTCTTAAGGTGAGCTCTACACTTGTATCATATTAATCACACATTCATACTTGCTTAATTTATTTCTAAATGTATGTATTATCCTATGAATGATGTGCCTTCATTTTGACAGGTTCAAAGTCAAGTTTTGTCTGGTAACAGTTGTGCAAACCTGATCAACATTCTTGTGACTAATTTGATCAATGAATATCACAATATTGAACCAGAACTTTCAAGCCAAAGATTGGAAATCTGCAAAACAAGCATTGTTCTAAATGCTGTAAGTTTTTTTTTTTTAATTATATATTTGTCTTCTTCTTCTTCCAATATTTTAACTTAAGAACTGTAAAGGTTCAGAAATCTTCTTTTTATTAAAAATACCTATTCTTTTAATTTTACTATGCTCAAACATTTGAAAGGGTAGATGTTTTGTGTGTGTGCTAATAACTTAAAAAAGAGTCACTGCCACTTAAATCATTAAGCTTGTTCATTTTGTCTATGAATTGCGCGCAGGTATGGTTTGTTAGCATCAGCCTAGTTGCTTTAAATAGCAATCTGTTGCTATTATGCTGTCACTGATTGAGCTGTTGGCTGTATAGGAAAAGTGCTTTACCTTTACTAATAGTACTAATAATAATAGTTACTTCTGTGTATAATTACACCCTTGCATCTATTTAATTCAAGTGAGTAATCTGACAGAGGAATGCTATAGCCAAGTATTAACACTACAATCCCCGAAGCCTACCAAAAAAAGTCATAATGCCAGGATAACTTAAATTCCTTTGCACCTCTTCATCAGCGTCTTTGTTTTGCAAATGTGTCAGTTGTCGCTAGCAGCCTGCTCACTCATCCCCAACCGATGCAGCTGAAGTCTCTTTTTCTGGGAGTTAGGTGTCTGGAATTGTATAGGGTAAATAATATATCGTTATTAGGAATACATACATTTCATGTGTGTTCCATGTCTACAACGATCTGAGGAAATGTGAGGCAAGAAATGTTGAACACATAACTAAAATACAAACGTTTTTCATGTTATAGTAATAATTGACACAATGTTGATGTGAAGTATATAATGTATGAAGACTGAAGTCCAAATATCAAATAAACACTTTCACAGAAGGTATAACAAAACAAGTGCACCTTGATTCAAGAATATAACCGAAGGAAAAAAATTATTCAGTTTACTTGTTGCTGTCAATTTGTAAAAACCGATGTCCAAATATCAATCAATATAACTTAAACCTATCTGCTTGGCTGGGTGTAGAGGTAATAATGGCTGCTTCATAATCAAGAGGTTACAGGTTTGATACCGGGTTCTCCCTGCTTTTACTGTTTTGAGTTGTTAGCTGCTATTATTATTATTATTATAAAATAAAAACATACATTTGATTTGAATCTGTAACACCCTTTTTTTCAGTTTTATTCTCTCAGTCACTTTCACGTGGTATAACAAACATGCCCGTCCCTCTCTGAGTTGGTGGCGTTTATCTCCATTCTTTTCACAAGAGCACTGATGACCACAGTTGGTGCTGTGGTTGATGACTGGTCTGAGCTATCTGTTCTGCTTGCAATCAAAGATAACGATGCCCTGTGACTGCTATCAGACTATCATGCGGCATTTGTGCTTTGACAACAAAGGCACCCATGCAGAACATGTGAAAAATGACATATTTGCTGTGATCTCAGATATCTGGCAACATTTTGTTGAGAACTGTGTTTTTGAGTTACAACCCAGGGCAACATATTACTGTTGATGAGCAACTATTTACAACTAAGGTCCATTGTCCTGTCTTGCAATACATCTCAACCAAGCCTGTCAAATTTGGCGTAAACTTTTGGATTGCGGCAGATTTGCAGGCAAAGTACATGTGCAATGACACTCCTTATTAAGGAAAAGATCCCAGTCATCCCATGGGAGACTGACTTTTTGAGACTGTGGTCATAAAGCTTGTGGATCCATTTCTGGTCAAAGGCAGAACCATAACAACAGACCACTTCTTCACATCATTTTCACTGGCTAATAGACTGCTGCACAGCAACACAACTCTGCTTGTCACCATAAATAAAGTGAGAGGGGAACTTCCTCCTGAAGCAAAAGTCACTTCAGTACACAAACAATTCTCAATGCTAGAGTTTAGATCTGGCAGTGACATGCTGACAGTGATGCGCCCAAAAGAAAGAAGTCTATCTGCATTCTCAGAACCATGCACCATAATGCTGAGATTAGGCAAGATCAGAAGAAAAAAAAATGTGTTCAAATGACATAGCGTTTTCGTGCATGAGTGAGAGAGGCAGAGACAGATTTGATGTCATTCAAGTGGTTACTGGAATATAAAATAAACGCTTTCACAAAGGTATAATGAAACAAGTTTGATTTTATTCAAGAATACAACTAAATAAAAAAAAATTAAGTAAGAAGATACCAAGAAGACATGATTCACCAGCGTTTGTTTGTCTGCCTACAGTATATGCCTTCAGCGATATCTTTTACAAGTAGCACAACTTTACACTGACTGTTACAGACTCAAATCAAATGTATGTTTTTATTATATAATAGTAATAATAACAGCAGCTACTACTCAAAATGGTAAATTTGGAGATGGCCTGGGCTTGAACACGCAACCTCTTTATTATGAGGCAACAGTTCTTACATCTACACCAGCCAAGGAGGCATGTTTACATTGTGTCGATTGATATTTAGGCTTCAGTTTTTACACATTGACAGCAACACGAAAATTGAATAATTTCTTTTTCTTCGGTTACATTCTTTAAAAAAGCACACTTGTTTTGAAATACCTTTTTTGAAAGTGTGTATTTGATATCTGGACTTCAGTCTTCACACATTTTACACTTCACGTTAGCATTTTGTAATTATTACTATAACATTAAAAAAGTTTCTGTTTTAGATATGTGTTCAATATTTATTGCCTCCCATTTCCTGTCATCCTGCATTTACCCAGATGAAATGTATGTATTCCAAATAACAATATATTATTCACCATGTACAATTCTAGACACCTAACTCCCAGATAACCAGACTTGAGTTATGAGAACTTTGCAACTGACTTCAGCTGAGTCAGTGGGGATGGGATAGCAGGCTGCCTGCTGCGAGTGCTGATTGACATATTTACAAAACAAAGATGCTGATGAAGAGGTGTGAAGGAATTTAAGGTGGCCCGGTATTACAACTTTTTTCATAGGCTTCAGGGATTCTAGTGTTAAGCCATAACTTTTTTCCATTTCTGTTTTGATCTAGTCTTTTCTAAAAAGAAATCTAATGGACACTGTTTTAAAAAATTCTTATGCCATACTTACATTATGCAGTACTTTTTAATAGATTAGTTAACTTCACATTAGTATGGTTTACAATTTGTTTCATTTCACTTAATTAAAATAAATTAAGATATGTGTATCATCTGTTGTAATGCAGAAAAGTTGACTATGAACACTTTTAACTGGTTAAAATATTAGCATTTTGGCAGCACAGTGGTTAGTACTACAGCTTCATGGATCCAGGTTCCTGAGTTCAAATCACACACATTGTCTATGTGAAGTTTGTACTTCTCACATTGTCTGCATGTGTCCATGCACTCTTGAGTTTTTCTCCTTTCTTCTTTAGATGATGTGCTTTAGCCAGAAAAAGTGGAGGCGATATTGTTAGATGTAGGTGAGAAAGAAACAAAAACATAATTTTAATTAAACACAAAGACAAAATTCAGTATAACAGATATTTATTAACAGTAGTTCTTTGAATCATGTACAGTAGATTCTTTGCAATTCATAGATCAGGCTTAATACTTTACCATACTGATCAGCCACAACATTTAAACCACTGACAGGTGAAGTGAGTATCATTAGTCATATTGTTACAATGTCACCCGTCAAGAGGTGGGATATTTTAGGCAGCCAGAGAACAATCAGTTCTTGAAGGTGATGTATTGGAAACTGGATAAATGGGCAAGCACAAGGATATGAGTAACTTCAACATGGACCTCATTGTAATAGCTATAAGACCTGGCCAGAGTACCTCCAGTATGGCAGGTTTTGTGGGGTGTTCCTGGTATGCAGTGTTCAGTACCTATCAAAAGTGGCTCAAGAAAGGACAATTGGTGAACCGGCCAAGGCTCATTGATTTATCTTGATTTTCAGAATTTATCTTGACTTGCAGAAAGCACTTGATAAGGTGCTACATGAGATGTTGGGCATCAAACTAAATAAGTGAAAGTTCAGGGTGTAGTGTGTGGATGGGTACAAAATTGGCTCAGACAGAAGAAGCAGAGGGTTCTAGTGCAAGGAATCCAATAAGAGTTGTCTGATGTTAAGAGTGGTATCACACAGGGGTCAGCGCAAGGACTGCTACCATTTTTAATATATATAAATCATTTGGATAGGAATATACATAATAAGCTGGTTAAACGTGCAGATGATACCAAGCTAGGTAGATTGGCAGATAATCTAGAATCCATTGAGTCATTACAGGGACTAGGACAGCATACAGGCTTGGGCAGATTTGTGGCAGATTACATTTAATGTACTGTAAGTAAATGTAAACTATTACATGTACAAAGTAAAAATATTATTAAGTTTGAATACACAATGGGAGGTCTGAAAATGGAAAATACCCCTTATGAGAAGGATATAGGAGTCATAGTGGACTCATCACTATCAACTGCAAGACACAGAAGCAATTAAGAATTAAGGCTATACAGAATGTTTGGTTATGTAGCACAATACCTATAGTACAAGTCCATGGAAATTATAAAGAAGCTTTATAATGCATTGGTTAGACCTCACTTGGAGAACTATGTACAGTTTTGATCTCCAGGCTACAAAAAGAATATCGCAGCACTCGAAAAAGGCTTTTTCCAGGGTTACAGGGTTGCTGCAGACTAATCAGAGTGCCCATGCTGACCCCTGTCCACATCCAAAAGCACCTACAATTGGTACATTAGCATCAATACTGCACAGTGCAGCAATGGAAGAAGGTGACCTGGTCTGATAAATCACATTTTCTTTTAGAGCCTTTGAATGACTGGGTGCATATGTGTAGTTTACCCAAGAAAGAGATGGCATCAGGATGCACTGTGGGAAGAAAGCAAGCTGGCTGAGGCAGTGTATTGCTCTGGGCAATGTTATGCTGAGAAACCTTATGTCTTGGCATTCATGTGCATGTGAATTTGATACATAGCACCTGCCTAAAGATGATTGTAGACCACATACACCCCTTCATGGCAACAGTTTTTCCTGGTAACAGTAGCTTCTTTCAGTAGGTCAATGCACTCTGTAGGTGGGGTACACTTTTTAATGGTCAGGTTGGTCTAATGGCTGTCATACTCAAGGAGTACCTGTTGCTGTGGCAGATCTGTTCTTTCCAATAGTTTCCAATGTCACTCCTTTCAATGAGCGTATTATGAGACTCTGATTAAGGCACTCTCTGGCGGTGTATCACTGCATCCTGGATCCAGCGCCCTGAGCCATATCGTTGGACTTAGTACCCCAATACTGGTTGTGCTGTGAAGGAGATAAATCACAACCTTGTGAGCAGATGCTGAAGGCTCCTACAGAACAACACGGTCTACAGAAGTGCCAAGTTTGTGAATTCTGACCACAGCATTGCTGGTGCTACTCTGAAGATCCAGCTTAGGTGTAGTAGGCTACTAGGACAGGGGTGGGCAAACTGCGGCCCACGGTCCAAATCCGGCCCGTTGGACTTTTTAATCCAGCCCACCGAAGATTGGTACAAAATTGCCCAAATCAAATCATATCATAATTATGACTGCATTCATTTGACCTTGTCCTGTAATGCCTGGTGTTTCACCAGGTGGCGCATTAGGCGCAGTGATACATTGACTTGATTTTGCGGAGCCCAGGTTACTCTCTGTTATTACTCTGCTACTCCTCTGAACCCATCTGCAACAATGAGTGGGCCAAAGAAAAGAAAAGTCGACAGTGAGTGCCAAGTATTTAATAAGGAATGGACAACTAAATACTTTTTCACTGAAGTCTGGTCAAAGGCTGTATGTCTTATTTGCCAAGAAACCGTTGCAGTTTTAAAGCAATACAACATCAGCCGTCACTTTTCCACCAAGCATGCTAATTACGCTAACAACCAGTCAAAGTAAGAACGGACGGCTACCGCGCAGAGGTTGGCAGCTAGTTTGCAAGTTCAGCAAAACACCTTTATCTGACAAACTGCCATCCAAGAATCAAGCACAAAGGCAAGTTATGTGCTGGCATTCAAATTAGCAAAGACCAGCAAGCCTTTCTCCGAAGGGGAGTTTCTCAAAGAGTGCATGGTAGAGACAGCAGGTATATTGTGTCCTGAAAGCAAGAACAAATTTGAAAAAATTAGCTTATCACGCAGGACAGTGACTCGCCGTGTTGAACTAATTGACGAAGACTTAGTTAGCAAGTTAAACAAAAAAGCGGAGTCATTACATTATGTTGTTTGGTACTGGACGAAAGTAATGACATAAAGGACACCGCTTAGCTTTTAATTTTTATCAGAGGGATTAATGACAATTTTGAGATAATGGAGGAGTTTTTGGCCATGGAATCCCTAAAGGGGAAAACGCGGGGAGAGGACTTGTATGACAGCGTGTCGGGGGTCATAAATAGGCACAAACTACCTTGGAGTACGCTCACCAACATTACCACAAATGTATCGCCAAATCTGACTGGAAAAAACGGGTTGCTCAAAAGAATCCAGGAGAGGGTGAAGGAGGACAACCCTGAGCAGGAGGTAATTTTCTTACACTGCCTAATCCACCAGGAAGCACTGTGTAAATCCATATTGCAGCTTGACTACGTAGTGAAGCCAGTTGTAAAACTCATTAACATTATTCGAGCGAGGAGACTTTAGCATCGTCAGTTTATTACATTTCTTGAAGAAATTGACGCTGATCACCAGGGGCCTCGTGTATAATGCCGTGCGTAGAACTCACACTATAACATGGCGTAAGCACAAAAGCGGGATTGTGCGTATGCACAGAAAAATCCAGATGCAGGAATCTGTGCGCACGCAAACATCCACGTTCTTCCACTACGTAAATCCCGATCAGCGTGAAAAGTAATGCACGTGCACGCGCCTTCTATCCCGCCCCAACTCCTCCCAGAATTACGCCTCTTTGAATATGCAAATCGATATAAATAGCCTTCTGTGAAAAGACAATGGGAAAAGCACGGGAGAAAATATAAGAATTTTAGCGAATACCAAGTGGAGGCAAAGGAAAAACGTACTATTTGTTGGTTTAAACAGTGGTATAATCAACAAAAGGAAGTTGATCGAGTGACAGAGTGTCGGAGAAACTCGAAGGCTCAAGTTCACAAAGTCGCACAGTGCCCGAAATAAAAAAGAAATCACATATCAAAGTCGCCGTGAAAAGGTGAGTCATAGCCCACCGTCTGAGTGTCATATGAAAGCTTATTAGGGTACAGACAAAAAAAAAAGGCACACAGTGGGGAAAAAAGCACGAAATGTCAACTTTAATCTCGAAATTTCCACTTTAATCACGTAGTTAATTTTGCCATTAAAGTAGAACATCATAAACTTCATCTTAAAATCGTTTAATTTACTAGTTTCTCAAATCCCATTGTAACTAAAGTGGCATGTTAAATGCTTTGTTCTGTATTTGATCTTCTATGTGCTCTATGTGTGTGAATCACTACCTGCTTTTTAAACGGGCTTTCTCTTTCTCCAACAGGACACATAATCCATTACATTCGTGAAATTACAGCTTTCTGAATAATTAAAATACTGAGATATATACGTGATATCTTTTTCATGATGATAGGAATGAAAGCATGTTATTAAACATGGGAACACGGTGGCGCAGTGCTTGTTCATGTCTCACGCAAGAGGCTTGCTGCGCCATGCGCGACCTTCAATGAAATAATTTATCACAGCAGTACTGTCTCTTTCAAACGTACTAACCTCCAATTCCTGTCCTTGCTTTTCTTTCTCCAAAAACCCAATCGCCACACAATCAGCTTTGTAATAGACGTGAAGCCATCTGTAAGCTTAGAACGCCGATTCTTCAAAACTTTTAAGGAACATTGAAATATCTTCATAGTACGTGTTTAATTATTATATCCGTCTATCTTTCCAGTGTTGCGTCAGCACCAGCAAGAATACAATGCAATGCAGGAACAATTACTGAACTAGGTAGCGCTGCAGCACCGTGTCCTCACATGTTTAATTATTAACTACAGATTATTTAAATGAAGTTAAAGTTTTATCTGTATAATATAATCAACATATTTTGCTGCATTTCATCTTAAAAATGAATACCGTCATCATATGTAAATACGCGCTTTATAAAGTGGCGCAGGTTGTGCAATATTATAACTGTATCCCAAGTTTAAAGTGAGGTGATTGTACTTATAAGTACAAACAGTTCTACAAGGAGCACTTGATGGACTGATTTAGTGTGTTTATAGTTCTTGGGATGAAACTGTTTCTAAACCACGAAGTCCGTACAGGGAAGTCTCTAAAGCATTTTGCTGTGGCTCAGGCAGCGTCTGCTTCATGCTGTGTACCGATAATTCTCTTTCCGATCAGCTGCTGCTGTGATTTCCCACTCAGATACAGTGATATAAATACTTGGAGTGGTGCAGTGAGAGTAATATGGAAAAAGATGATCTGCTATGGCAACCCTTAACGGGAGCAGCTGAAAGAAGAAGAAGATGCATTGAGAGTAACAACGCTAAAGCGGTTATGGTATTTGGAATACTATGGCTATTCCCTGGACCGTTATATTGCTGCAGGTTAATTACCATCAGATGCATTACACTAATAAACAATATGCAGTTAATTTCAGTGTATTTATAAAGCCGCGCCAGGAATGTGGATCTAAGAAAGAAAGGGTGATCACACAGGAACAGTAGCACTGCTTTGATGCTGGGTGCCGCCAGTCTGCAAAACTGGGCGGATAAATTGTGTACGCCAAGGTATGAGTTACCGTGGAAATGTGCGTGGCTTTACGCCAAGTTTAGGTTTTATACATCGCGATTTGAGCGTGGAAACGTTCGTACGCAACATTTCTGTGCGTACGCACCGTTTATACATGAGGCCCCAGGACTTGCTTTACCACTCCAATGTCCGCTGGTTAAGTTTGGGGAAAGTATGTCGAAGAGTGTGGGAGCTCAAACAGGAGATTTTCATTTTTGGAGCTACTTGAGAAAGCTGACGATTTTCCTGAGCTGAGTGACACAGATTGGCTTTGTGATGTAGCTTTTGCTGTGAACATACTGACACACATGAATGAGCTGAACATGAAGCTACAAGGGAAAGACCAGTTTGTGCATGAAATGTACACAAACGTCAGAGCCTTCAAAACCAAACTAGCTTTATTCTCAAAGCAAATGTCAAACAACTCATTCTCTCATTTCCCCACACTGGCTACGCTGAAAGAGGCCCCTCGACTTGTGAAAAAATACAGGAAATCACTGGACAACCTGCATGGAGAATTCTGCCGTCGATTCTCTGATTTTGGAAAAATTTACAAGTCATTTCAGCTGGTGTCATGTCCCTTTACACAGGACCCTGAAACGGCGCCACATGAGTTGCAGTTGGAACAATGTGACACCGTCTTAAAGGAGAAGTTCAACTCTCTTAAACTGGATGAGTTTTATGCTTCATTAAGCGCAGCCAATTTTCCAAACATCCAGAAGATGGCACAGAGGATGCTGGTGTTGTTTGGCTCTAAGTATATGTGTGAACAGACTTTTAGTGTGATGAACACCAACAATGCACCCCTCAGATCTGTTCTGAGAATTGCCACAACAAAACTAATACCAGACTTCAATTCACTGGCAAAAAAGGGTGATCAACAACACTGTTCCCACTAAAAGTGAATGTAAATAATAACACTGTAATGCCTTTTTTATGTTTATGTTTGACTAGGGGGCTTCGCCCCCTGCTCGCTTCGCTCACTAACCCCCATGTTTTGTTTTCCGGATACACACTTTTAAGATTTTTTTTCTTTGAATTGTTGCTATTTCATTAGTTTCACTTTTATTTCAGAACTTCTATAAAAACAATATTTGTAATCTTGCAAGTCCCAATATGCTGATTCTTTTTAATGAGGTCAGGATAGGTTTCTCTGTTTGGAATTTCAGTACAGACAAAATAATCTACATCATCAGCAGTTAATAATTTTTTTTTTTTACAAAGTAAAAAAGTAAGTAGAGTTCTGCATGTTCTGTCTGTCTGTAAAGCCATGCTATTTTCCTCTCACAGTTCCAAAAGTACATGGGGTTACCAAGGTGATACCCCAGCTTTTGTCTAGGTTTTTGTACAAGGGCTAGACAGAACGTTTTTGACTCCTGGGGTAAATTTTAGCTTTTTAAATAAGCAGACAGATAAATATATATACATGAACAAAGTAACCAATAAATGCATGTGCGGTAAACTCCGTTTTGAAATTCTCAAGATTCTTTATTTGTCACATGCATAGTTATACAGGACAACACGCAGTGAAATGCATCCTGATCCGCTTATCAGAAACTGTGCTAAGTTAGAAGAATATCAGTTAGATTAACAAAAATTCATAGATTGAAAGATAACAGTATACTGTAGTAGAACATAATAAATAAGTAAAATTATGTGAATAAAGTAGAATTAAGTGTTAAGGTGCAATAGTGTAGTAATTATTGTGCAAAACCAAAGATAGACTGGTGCATAGTTAAATGAGGCAGTTTGTTTGCGCTACTGCGATCTTTACTTTACTTTTTATATGTTCTAATTTTCCTACTTTCATATCCTTTAACTTTCTCCACATGTGTATAGCGCCAACTTTTTTTTCTTTTTTTATTTTGAGCCTTTCTAATTTCCCTGGTTTCATAGTCTCTAACCTGCTCTGCATGTGTTTAACACCAACGTTTGTAAACGTCTTTATGAAGTTCTACTTTGTCTTTTACTCATTGTCTTTTAATTCTGAGCCGGATTGGACGTGCTTTTTTTTCAATTCCACTTGTTCCGGGCTGATAATTACTTTCCTTGTTTTCTGAATTTGTACCTCGATTATTCTTTTTTGCTCTTTTTTCTGTCCAACACATGTGAGTCTGTTTTCTCCGCGCTGCTTTCTTCTTCGCTTATATGTCGACATTTAATTTATAACGTACTGTCCTTATACGCTTTATATGTGCTGAGAGCCCTGGATCTGTGTGTGCTCAAGTCCTTCACAAGACTGAATGTTTTGCTGCCTATTGTCCTATTTGATGATTGTAAGTAGGGTGTGTCTTTGGTCTTGCGGGTAGATTGTGTAAGTAGGGCGTGTCTTTGGTCTCGCGGGTCTTTAAAATAAATTCTCACGTATTGTAGACTTGCTTTTTGCTTTCCAGGACAGGATTTCTTTTTATAATAAATAGATATGTATGCATCTAGTACTGGCCTGGCCCGTCTGTCAAATTTTAAAAGTCAATGTGGCCCCTGAGCCAAAAGGTTTGCCCACCCCTGTACTAGGAGAATGTGGCTGGACCTAGCCAGGCTCCAAGATCAGGTTGTTTTTAATGAGTTTGCACACAGTTTGTGTGAGGACCTTGCAGACTTGGGTGTGACTACTGATCCTAATGAGATGTGGGAGACCTTTCATGACAAGACCATATATGTTGTTGAGGATTGCATTGGTGTTGCCTGTGTTCCCTTGCAGGGCACCCTGGATGTCATCAAGAGAAGTTGCAGCGCACGGCTTTATGGCAGCTCCGGTCTATACTGAGAATTCAGAAGGATGGCTACAAGGGCTTAGAGGGCAGATAGGTCATATTAGGAATCTGTGAGCAAGTAACACACTGTCTGTGACCACGGTTCTTGAGGCTAATCCTCCAATTAGCTGTGAACCATCCAGTCTCACTGAGATTGCATAGGTGGTGAACCCGCTGAGGGTAGGATAGGCTACAGGTATCAGTCGTATCCAGGGTGAACTTCTGTAGGCTGGCCATCCTTGTATTACATGCAATCTTTGTTTCCATTTGGGAGACTGGCATCATCCCACCTGACTGGAAAATGGGACTTGTCATCCCTATCTGGAAAGGGATGGGTGTTCGCCTGAATTGCAGCAACTACAGGGGCTAACACTGTTCTCTGTGCCGGGTAAGGTCCTTGCTAGGGTCATCCTCAATAGCATCATTGATCATTTGCTCACATACCAGTGACCAGAACAGCCTGGTTTTATGCCTAAGAAGTCTACCATCAATCTCATCCTGGCACTCAGAATCCTCATTGAGTGTAAAAATGAATATCGGCAGAGTTTCTTTGTAGCCTTTGTTGATTTTCGTAAAGCATTCGACTCAGCTGATCTAGGTGCCCAGTGAGACATCCTGAAACTTCCCGGAATCCTCTTAATGTTGCTGGATATCATGGACAACCTGTACACTGATACTGTGAGTGCTGTACAGAGTGGAGGCAGAACCTCTGCATTTTTACCAGCTGATGCTGGGTTTCGTCAGGGGTGTGTTCTTGCTCCTACTCTGTTCAATGCTTGCATGGACTGGGTGTTGGGGCAGGGTTGTGGAGTCCAGCGACTGTGGGGCATCTGTTGGTGAAGAAAGATTCACTGATCTTGATTTTGCCAGTGAGGCTGTGATCTGAACAGAGTCAATGAAGGCTGTAATTGGGGCTCTCGAGAAACTGAGAAATTAGTCAGAGTGTCTAGGCTTGCAAATGTTCTGGATAAAAACCAAGATCCAGGCATTTAATGACTTCTTAGGCACAGCCATCAGCAGTGTGTCTGTCTATGGAGAGAGTGTTGACCTCATCGAGAGGTTTACTTACCTCGGCTGCAATATTCATGTCTCTGGTAACTCTTCCTGTGTAGTCAGTGGACAGATTTGGAGAGCATAGGTGGGGGTCATGAGGTCATTGGAAAGCGGAGTATGGGGGGGTTTTGGTGGTGCCCCCAATTCCTCTGCAAAAGGATGAAGGTCCAATTCTTTAGAATCCTGGTGCTTCCTGTTTTGCTATATGGTTGTGAGACGTGGACGCTATCCAGTAACCTGAAACAAACGCTGATACTGTTTCTCTTCATAGAATCTTTGGGTACCACTCGTTGGACTTTGTGCTGAATGAGCGGTTCCTCACAGAGTCCCAAATGAGGCACATTACCTGCATCATGAGGGGGTGTCAGTTATGACACTACGGCCATGTGGCACAGTTCTTGTGAGGATGTTCCAGCTTGCAGGATCCTCATTGTTGAGGACCCAAGCAGCTGGATGAGGCCGAGGAGACACCCACTTGATACCTAGCTGTGGCAGATAGATGGTCATTTCTGGGGGCTGGGACTGGACAGCGTGTCTACCTTGGGGGTTGCCAACTGGGATCCCGAGCTGTTTCGTTATGTGGTGGGTGTGGTAATGCACTGTATCAGTGCATGCTCTCCAACCTAACTGACCTGAATGGTTTTATGAACATGACAAAAAAAAAGACTACAAGATGTTGACTTGGCCTCCAGATTCAACAGATCTCAATCCAGTTGAGTATCAGTGGATTATGCTGGAATAAGTCCGATCCATGGAGGCCCAACCTTGCGACATACATGACTTAAAGGGTCTGCTGTTAACATCTTGGTGCCAGACACCACAGGAAGTTTTCAAAGGTCTTTTGAAGTCTGTGCCTCGACGGGACAGAGCTGTTTTGATGTCATGAGACTGATCTGTATGTGTCACCACTCAAATCTATTTGAAGAAAGAACTTAACATGAATAATTGCAACAATTATCATATAAAGTACACCAGCAGACTACAAACTGGAACTGTCATTTAAAAACCTTGTGATTAAGGTTGCGTCCACTCCATTTTTTCATTTTAAACTAAAACGATTTCCATCCACACTGGCACTTTCATATGTGCTCGAATGCTGTGAGATTTTTGAACATTTCAAGCCAGCTTATTTTCTGAGTCAGTTTAGTGTATCTATTGTTGTTTGCTGTTTCATATGCAGTGTGAGAGTGGTTGCGATGCCCAGTTCCATCTCATGGTTGGACTGTGGCACGATTGGAAGAACGTCTGTCACATCAGAAATTTTAGTCAGTTGTCTTGTAGTGTGAATAGTCTCATAACCGGATTTTCTGATATTGCTATGAAACTTCCTATCTGGCTCTGGAGAGCATTTTTAGAAGTTTACCCAGGTTGAAAACCATGGTGAGTGTTGATGAAAGGTGAAAACGGAAACAAAAATGTAGTAGTATGGATGATGCCTAATGTACAATGAACACTGATTTATACTGAAATTAGAATTTTACATATGGACAAACTGATGTAATTTAAAAGAAAAAAAAATCAATTTGCTGCTCATATTTAGCTGCAAAAGAAAAGACCAATGTCATAAAAATAAAAAGTATGAGGATTACTGGATGTTTCCCTGCCATGGTCAATTAACATAGAATTACCATATATCATTGTTTGAGACCTGATTAGTGGTTAACATGTTTTGCTTGTGTTTGAAATTTAATAGTGTATCAGATTACTAATGTGATTTACCAGTTGCGTCATTTCCTTCATTCTTTTATTCCTGCTTTTTCATGGGTGTCTCTTTTCTTATTATGATAGTACTCTTTGTTTCTTTACACTTTTTCTTAGTACGATGTTTCGTGTACAAATAGATATTGCAACCTTTCTTGCTGCAGCCTTCCTGAGAATAAAAGAATTTATTTGATGCCAAGGCTATTAGTCACTTGTACATTTTATGTATCTAACCTTATAAACGTAGGAACTGATTATCGGTTGCTTGCTTCAGTATTTATGAACAGTCAAAGATCCAATCTAAAAGAAATTCATAAATGCATAGAATTTAGAATTCATTTCTGAGTTTGCTTTCAACTGGAAAACATAATATGGCTAATTTTTGTCTTTTTGTCCTCAGGAAAAAGTATATTTTACTTATCATGAATCTGATTGATAAATACATAGCTGAATTCTAAAGATTTCAGATAAATGTAAATGTTTAGTGCTTTTGTGAAAACCTCCATTAACCAAGTACCCTTGAGATACCCCTAACATCTAAAGGAAGCTGTGGAAGGTTATTTTAACCTCTTTTATCACAGGCTTACATAAGGCTGCAGGAAAATGGTTGGCATAGATCTCTGAATGGGTCTAAAAAGGTAATGCATTCATGGGGAAGGAGGGGAAGGAAAGCAAGAACAGTATAGCAGTTTTTGCATGTGATTCAAGTAAAAAAAAGTCAGGCTAAATATTTGACCTTCTTTAAATTTGTAAAGCTGGTAAGTCCTTCTTTTGGATGTTTTCTCACTTACAAAATACAGTTGAAATAGGAAGTTTACATACACTTAGGATGAATTCTTTAAAACTCGTAAAATTTTATATCCCCTCCACAGATTTTCTACTAATAAACTGTAAATTTGACATATCGTTTAAAATGTCAGCTAAACAAATAATAATTTTTTCCAACACTGTTCACAGACAGATTATTTCATTTTTTTATTGACTATATCACAATTCCTGTGGGTTACAACTTTACATACAGTTTGTTAACTATGCAATGATGTGAAGCCTTTAGGCAATTGGACAATTAGCTTCTGAGAGCGAATTAGCCTAATTGGAGTCAACATGTGGATGTATGTTAAGGCCTGTCATCAAACTCTCTGCCTGTTTGCTCGACATAATGAGAAAATGAAAAGAAATCAGCCAAGACCTCAGAAAAAAAAAACTGTGAACCTCTGCAAATATGGTTCACCCTTTAGAACAATTTCCAAATACCTGAAGGTTCCTTGTTCATCTGTACAAACAAAAATTCCTAAGTATAAACACCATGGGACCACTCAGCCGTCATACCACTTGGGAAGGAGGTGCATTCTATCTCCTAGAAAAGAATTTACTTCGGCACGAATAGTGCAAATCAATCCCAGAAAAATAGCAAAGGAGCTTGTGAGATACTTGAGGAAACAGGTATGCAACTATCTATGTCCATAGTAAAACAAGTCCTATATCAACATAACCTGAAAGGCTGCTCAGCAAAGAAGAAGCCACTGCTCCAAAGCTGCCATTAAAATTGTCAGACTCCAGTTTGCAATGGCACATGGGAACAAATATCTTGCCTTTTGGAGAAATGTCCTCTGGTCTGATGAATCCAAGATTGAACTGTTTGGCCATAATGACCATCATTATGTTTGGAGGAAAATGGATGCTGAGGCTTGAAAGCCAAAGAACACCATCTTAACTGTTAAAAACTGGGTTGGGGCCTCATGTTGTGGGGGTGCTTTGCTGCAGGAGGGACTAATGCACTGCATAAAATAGATGACATCATGAGGAAGGAAAAATATGTAGATATGCTGCATCAACATCTCAAGAGCTAAGCAAGGAAGATGAAGCTGTATGACAAATGGGTCTTCAAAAATGAGCAATAACCCCAAGCATACCTCCACAGTTGTGCCAAAATGGCTTAAGGTCAACAAGGTCAAGGTATTGGAGTGGCTATCACAAAATTGTTTTTGCACTGCACAAAGTAGATGTCTTAAACGATATTCCAAATTTATAGTTTGTTAGTATAAAATTAGTGAAGGCTTTATAAAGTGAGTTTTAAATTGTGTATGTAAAGTGTATGTAAACTTTTGACTTCAACTGTAGTTTCTAAAAAGAAGAGGCGGGGTATTTTGTACCAGACACTGAAAAATAAATAAATAAAATTTACATATTGTATAGATAAACTTGGTTTTGTTTTCCTGTTTTGACTTGATTTTTTTGTCTCTGTCTATAATCTGTATATATAAAATTCTTTTCGCATTTGAAACGGAAATTGCATATGAGCGTTTGAAACGGAAATTATGTATGACCACAGAAGAACAGGAAAAACATTCTTAATAAACCTGATTCTTGCCGAGAGAGCGAATGGTGACATAGCTCTGGCTGTAGCGTCATGGGGAATCGCTTCTACATTATTAGATGGAGGCCGTACAGCACATTCGGCATTGCAATTACCATTAAACCTCGCTCACGACAAAAATCCAATTTCCAACATACGCAAGGGCTCTGGAAAGGCAAATGTCTTGCAACATTCAAAGATAATAGTTTTCAGATGAGTGCACCATGGCACATAAAAGAGCTTATGAAGCCTTGAACCGAACAATGCAAGATCTCAGAGATCCTACCAAAATAATGGAAGGTACTGTCGTTTTACTCGCAGGAGATATTCGTCAAGCATTACCAGTTATTCCACAAGGGACACCAGTGGATGAACTCAACGTGTGTTTAAAATCCATGCTTCTCCCACGGTCAGTTATATGTCGCGTGTTCTCGGGTAGGTACACCAAAAAATTTATACACGTAATGGGCAAACAAAAAATGTAGTATACCCGAAAGCACTGCAGTAGTACTCAATGTATCTTTACCTATTAAATGTTAATGTTTTACTTTTAATAATTTATACGCTTCTTATATGTTGTTCAAATTCTTTTATCACAATACCAGTAACGGTGCACTGCACGATAACGTGCAGTGAATAGATAGATAGATAGCATACACTTGACTTGAGCATTCATAGTATTCATCCTTTCTCTGTACATTTAGCATTCATTTGCTCAGAGGTTGATGTGCTTGCTGCTTCCTGAGCAGCTCTTCTTTACTCCACCCTAGCAGCCCGCTGCTTCTTTCGTTGGCATCTTTTCGCGTTAAAACTGATTCAGTTAGTTTTTGTGTTGCAATTACTTAGTAAGTTTTCTTTAACCTTTCACTTAATCTAGCACTTAAGTCTTCAGTCTGCCTCAAGAATGATTAGCGAGGGTGGTAGGGAATGAGAACGGCGCCCATACGCATGTGCCTCACGGCCGCCCGGCTGCGCGCTGCCAAGAGTTGATTCTACAATAAAATAAAATAAAGATAAAAAGAGTAATAAAATCATCACCCCGAAAGTGGATAGTAGACGTCACATAGTATATGTGTACCAAATTTCAAGTCAATAGGTGAAACAGTTTGCAAGCTACAGGTGATTTAAAATCCTGGATAGTCAAACGAACAGCGTATTATAGAAGAGGATTTTACTGTTTAATAATTTTATATTTATATGCAATGTGCTTCTTATATATTACTTCATATTCTCATGATAATGATGTTAATAATGTTGTTTATATTGATTTCTATGTTATTGTAAGTGCTCTTTATTTGTTGAAAAATAAAACTGGCAATTACCAAACTTATTTTATAAATACTACATTTTATTTTTTTCCCTTGCATTCAGTGAGTGAAGCCACTGGTTAATCAGCTAGCAATATAATAATAATCAAATGTTTATTAAACTTTCTGTTTTTTAGGATTTACAGGCCTTTATCTTGATGCTTTCTGTACATACCCCAAAACAGTTAGACCCTGCTCTCATCCCTGCCTTACAAGATTTACTGAATAAATGTAGAGCATGTCTGCAACAAAGAAATACCCAAGAATTGGAATCTAAAGAAGGAAAATCAAAAGGTATTAAATAAATATTTCTAAAATTAACATGCATATTCTGAAACTTGGACAAATGTTGACAGATTTCTCTGCTTTATATTTAATAATTTTTATATACTGTAACAGTGTACCCATTGCTTAACTTGTTTGTGTTAAACTGTTAATTTGATTATGATGCCACAGTGCTATCT
Source organism: Erpetoichthys calabaricus (assembly GCF_900747795.2). Taxonomy (NCBI): domain Eukaryota; kingdom Metazoa; phylum Chordata; class Cladistia; order Polypteriformes; family Polypteridae; genus Erpetoichthys; species Erpetoichthys calabaricus. Next base: position 40,470,530 of record NC_041408.2, read on the forward strand.
TAGTATACGTTTTTGCTACTTGTAAAAGATACTGCTAAAGGGATGTAAGCAGACACACAAACGCTGGTGAATCATGTCTTCTTCGTATCTTGTTGTCACTTGAATTTTTTTTCCAGTTTTATTCTTGAATAAAAACATACTTGATTTGTTAAACCTTTGGGAAATTGTTTAGTTTATAATCCAGTAACCACTTGAATGACATCAAATCTGCATCTGCCTCTCTCGCGCATACACACACACATTCATACATGAAAACACTAGCGTGGAGAATTGTTCGCGTACAGAATGCAGGTGGTCGCAAAATAGTCGCAATTTAGTTACGGTGCCAAGCCGAGTTGTGTTGCGGTGCAGCAGTCTATTACCCAGTGAAAACGATGTGAAGAAGTTGTGTGTTGTTATGGTTCTGCCTTTGTTCAGAAATGGCTCCATAAGCTTTATGACTACAGTCTCGGAAAGTCTTTCTCCCATGGAACAATTGGGGTTCCCAATTTCCTAAATAAGGAGTGACATTGCACATGTACCTCGTCTCCAAATCTGCCACAATCCAAAACTTTATGCCAAATTTGTCTGGCTTGGTTGAGATATACTGCAAGAAAGGACAACGGACCTTGGTTGGAAGCACTTGCTCATCAACAGTAATATGTTGCACTGGATTGTAAGTCAAAACACAGTTCTCAACAAAACTTTTCTAGATGTCTGAGATTATAGCAAATATGTTGTTTTTTACACGTTCTGCGCAGGTGTCTTTGTTGTCAAAGCACAAATGCTGCATGATAGTCTGATAGCAGTAACAGGACATCGTATATTTGATTTCCGGTACAACAAATAGTTCTGACCAGGCATCAACCACAGCACCAACTGTGGTCATTGCTACTCTTGTGAAAAGAATGGAGATAACTCAGAAAGGAATAGACAAGTTCGTTGTACCATGTGAATGTGACTGAGAGAATAAAACTGAATTAAAAAAAGAAATAAACGCTAACTTTTACAAGTAGCAAAAATTTTCACAGGGTGTTACAGACTCAAACCAAATGTATGCTTTTATGATTTACAGTAAGAGTAAGAATAATAGCAGCTCACTACTGAAAAAGGTAAATAAGGAGGGGACAACTCAGATTCGACCCACAACCTCTTTTGTATCTGACTTGACTTCAGCTACCTCAATGGGGAATGAGTGAGCAGACTGCTTACTGCTTCTGCTGATTGACACATTTGCTAAACAAAGACACTGAAGATGAGGCACGAGGGAATTTAAGATGACTCTTCATTGCAAATATTTTCATAGGCTTCATGTATTTTAGTGTTAAGATCTACCAAATAGAGCTTTTGCTAAGCAAAAGGCCATGTCAGTATTTGTCTGCACCTGGATATATCTTGAAGTATCACCATCTGTAGAGAAGTAAGAGGAACAAAATTAAAGAACAACAGCTTAAACATTATTAATGTTCATTTATTTGAATTCCATACTTTTTAGATGTCACATTTGTTATTAATATGTAAATGCTGTCTTTAGCAGAAAAATCTTTTTTTAAATGTCAATCAATTCCGTGCCTTCAGGCAGCGGTTTCACTGACATTATTTTTGTTTAATCAGTAGCCATCAATCAGCGATTCCTGATTATGTTTGCAGTAACAACAGGTTAAGCAAAAGAGAGCAATTGAGACTGTCAGTTTCTAGTATCAATCTGCATGTCCACCTAAGAAAGAATAATCCTCTGACATGTGCTGGGTAATCTTTTACATTGTACCATGTTCATTGCTCACAGGGAACATCTTTACTAGATGCCCAATTTACATTACCTTCTCATCTTAACCTAGAGAAGCAGCATCCTTCCTTCTCCTCGATCCTCCTGAATTTCACAACTTATTACTCTGAATTGGAAAATGACCTCTGCAACTTTGCCCCTTAACCTCATTTCTGCTGCTTTTACCAACAGACTTGTTAGTTCCATAAAGGACCAAAGCTCTTGGCTGTGAATTTACACTGGCTTGCACCTGTCTGACCACTGAGGTACAAAGAGCCATACTGTATATTCTACCCATGAAAACTACAAACAGAAGAGAAAAGACACACCTGTAGCCAAGTCTTATTCCACAAACACAAGGATTATTTTTCCCTTGATTCACTGTCATATGATGGGACACCTCTATGTACCCTTACCCAGAATAAAATTGCTACAACAAAATCCTATATCAAATCAAGGACTTTATTTCAACTCAAATAATAGTAGGTATAAATATGTAAGAACTCATAAAAAATCAATGTCTTTAAAGATTACAGTGCTCAAGCACCCAAATGCAATTCTAAAAGTCCCCTATAATCGATATATCTCTGGCCAACAGGCAGCTTTATACCTCCGTTTTGTGGTACTTCCAGTGTAGTCCCTGGAACTACTTCCAAAGTCAGAAATACCCCAGAAAGTGTTTTTCCTATCTGCTCTACTGGTGGCTCCAGGTCTCCAGAGACTATTTATTCAAGTGACAGACCCTTCTTCGTCAAGCGAAACAGCTGTTTACCAGTGAACATCAGATTCCCAACCCCTCACCCCCGTATTTTCACCATCTTATAATGTAGGAAAACACCTTTGTCTTCATGCCCATGCCCTGTAATTTTCATGATAATCTAGTCCCCAGAGTAATCATTTCATCAGAAACTTAAAAGAACTGACATGCACTAATGGAGGATACTCCTTAATATCTTGCCCTTGGCATTGTATGTCATTTTCTAGTGGAGGCAAGTTCACTTTCACATGATCAATTTTGGCAAACCTCCCTGGTGTTCAATCCTTATTTTGTGCTTTTTTGTCCTCCCTTGTACTACCTTGCCACATCAGCACCTAGTCACAGTGGTTTTAAGCTTTCATAATTTCCACAAAATCTCTAAACTACGGTGTCAAACTTGTAAGATCCCTCCATTAATCAAACAAGGACAAAAAGCTGATCCACAGTTCTACAGTCAGTGCAGAATTTTATTTATTTTTTCTATAATTCTATTGATTTTATTGAAATCACACAACATTCCATACAAATAGATCAATTTTACAAAAATAGGATTGAAAACAAATCAACCCCCACCTCCGAAAAAGAGAGAATGGGCAGCAGAATAAAATGTAAAGCTAGTAAAAATAAGTAAATAGATAAATTAATAAGTGAATAAAGATAAATGGAGAAGAAAAAGAAATGGGGAGAAAATCTGCTTCCTTAGTGCTTTAAAAGCTTAATCTAAAATGTTATTGATTAGATCCTTTCAGGTTTTGAAAAATTTCTGCACAGATCCTCTAAGTGAGAATTAGATTTTTTCCAGTTTCAAATAATATATAACATCAGTTACCCACTGACTTAAAAGAGGAGAGTTAGGATTCTCCCAGTTTAGCAAGATAAGTCTACGTGCCAATAGTGTAGTAAAGGGAATCAAAGTTTGTTTGTCCTTCTCCACTTTAAGCCCATCTGGGAGTACACCAAACACAGTTGTTAATGGGTTAGGAGGGATTGTGACACCAAGGCTGTCTGAAAGGCATTTAAAAATTTTGGTCCAGAATGATGTTAATTTGGTGCAGGCCCAAACAATGTGGCCCAGTGAGGCTGGAACTTGATTGCAACATTCACAGGTTGGATCTTGCCGTGGAAACATTTTGGACAATTTTAAACAAGACAGATGTGCTTATGGAGCTTGAGTGAGTTCTCTGCATTGCTACCTTCCTCTTCTTTTCTGAGATGTTGAGTGAGAGATACTTTTCCCACTGTCCTCTTGGATCTTTGAAAGGGAGGGACTGTAAAATGGTTTTATATATTGCAGAAATGCTGTCCTCGAAACTGAGCAATATTTTTTCCAGCATATAGGGAGGTGGGATGTGAGGAAAACTGGGCAGGTTCTGTTTTTAACAAAGTTTCTAATTTGAAGGTAGTGAAAGAAATGTGTTGCTGGAAAGTTAAATTTGGAATGTAATTGTTCGTAGGATGCAAAGACGTTGTCTATGTACAGATCTCTAAGTGATTTAATCCTAAATGTTTTCCATACATTAAAAACTGCATATGTTTGCGAGGGTTGAAATAGGTGGTTCTCGTGCAGAGATGCCACTGATAAAAGATATCTTAAAAATGCTTCCTACATTGGTTCCATATTCTGAGTGAGTGAAGCACAACTGGGTTGTTAGTATATTGGCAATAACTTGCATTTATTGGGGCACAAAGCAAGGAATATAAAGAAGTACTGCAGGATTTTATTTCTATTGCGGACCAAGCCTGTATATGTTCATCTATTTGTGTCCATGTCCAGGTTTTTATAGCTTGTATATTTGCTGCCCAGTAATAAAATTGAAAGTTAGGTTTAGCCATGCCACCTTCTGCCTTTGTAGGGTCACTCTTTGGATACGTGGATATTTTGAATTCCAAATAAATGTGGTTAAAAAATGATTTATTGATGTATAGTACTGTGCAAAAGCTTTAGGCAGGTGTGGAAAAAATGCTGTAAACAAAGAATGCTTTCAGAAATATAAATAATGATTGTTTATTGTTATCAATTTACAAAATACAAAGTGAGCGAACAAAACAAAAATCTAAATCAAATCAATATTTGGTGTTACTACCTTTTGCCTTCAAACCAGCATCAATTCTTTATAGGTACACTTGCACAAAGTCAGGGATTTTGTAGGATTATAGTCAGGTGTATGATCAACCAATTATACCAAACAGGTGCTAATGACCATCAATGTCACACGTAGGTTGAAACACAGTCATTAACTGAAACAGAAACAGCTGTGTAGGAGGCTTAAAACTGGGTGAGGAACAGCCAAACTCTGCTACCAAGGTGAGGTTGTGAAAGACAGTTTCATGTCATGGCAAGATTGAGCACAGCAACAAGACACAAGGTAGTTATACTGCATCAGCAAGGTCTCTCCCAGACAAAGATTTCAAAGCAGACTGGGGTTTCAAGATGTGCTGTTCAAGCTCTTTTGAAGAAGCCGAAAGAAACGGGCAACGTTGAGGATCGTAGACGCAGTGGTCGGCCAAGGAAACTTAGTGCAGCAGAGGAAAGACACATCAAGCTTATTACCCTTCGAAATCGAAAGATGTCCAGCAGTGCCATCAGCTCAGAACTGGCAGAAACCAGTGGGACCCAGGTACACCCATCTACTGTCCGGAGAAGTCTGGCCAGAAGTGGTCTTCATGGAAGAGTTGCAGCCAAAAAGCCATACCTCCGACGTGGAAACAAGGCCAAGCGATTCAAGTATTCACGAAAACATAGGAACTGGGGTGCAGAAAAATGGCAGCAGGTGCTCTGGACTGATGAGTCAAAATTTGAAATATTTGGCTGTTAGCAGAAGGCAGTTTGTTCGTCGAAGAGCTGGAGAGTGGTACAATAATGAGTGTCTGCAGCAACAGTGAAGCATGGTGGAGGTTCCTTGATCGTTTGGGGCTGCATTTCTGCAAAATGAGTTGGAGATTTGGTCAGGATTAATGGTGTTCTCAATGCTGAGAAATACAGGCAGATACTTATCCATCATGCAGTACCATCAGGGAGGCGTATGATTGGCCCCAAATTTATTCTGCAGCAGGACAACGACCCCAAACATACAGCCAAAGTCATTAAGAACTATCTTCAGCATAAAGAAGAACAAGAAGTCCTGGAAGTGATGGTATGGCCCCCACAGAGCCCTGATCTCAACATCATCGAGTGTGTCTGGGATTACATGAAGAGACAGAAGGATGTGAGGAAGCCTACATCCACAGAAGATCTGTGATTAGTTCTCCCAAGATGTTTGGAACAACCTGCCAGCCAAGTTCCTTAAAAAACTGTATGGAAGTGTACCTAGAAGAATTGATGCTGTTTTGAAGGCAAAGGGTGGTCACAACAAATATTGATTTGATTTAGATTTCTCTTTTGTTCATTCACTGCATTTTGTTGATTGATGAAAATAAAAGATTAACACTTCCATTTTTGAAAGCATTCTTTGTTTACAGCATTTTTTCACACCTGCCTAAAGCTTTTGCACAGTACTGTATATTGGAATGTTTTGAAATAAAAAGAGAAGCTTAGGGAGAATATTCATCTTAACAGTTTTAATTCTTCCAGCTAAAGTGAGATGAAGGGTTGATCATCTATGCAAGTCTTGCTTAATTTTTTCCATACAGACACCAAAATTTTGTTGATAAAGAGCTTTATGTTTACTTGTGATGTTTACCCCTAGATATTTAAACTTATCTGCAATGATAAAAGGGAAGGTGTCCAATCTAATATTGTGTGCTTGAGAATTCACTGGAAAGAACACCCTTTTAGTCAAATTAATTCTGAGACCAGAATCTTTTGAAATTCTGTTAGTGCTGTTAGGACTGCAGGCACAGTATTTTGTGGGTGTGATATATACAGTACCATATCATCTGCATATAGAGAAATTTTCTGTTCAAGTCCTTCTCTGATAATCCCCTTTATCTCATATAAGCATTTTGACAGTGAAATGCCAGTGGCTCAATGGCGATTGCAAAAAGTAGTGGTGACAAGGGGCATCCTTGTCTGGTACCACGTTCTAGTTTAAAGTAGTCTGAGTTAATGTTAATACAAAGTGAAGCTTCTGGACTGGTATACAAAAGTTTGATCCATGCACAAATGTTCAGGCCAAACCCAAATTTCTCCAATGTAGTGAAAAGGTAGTTCCATTCAATCATATCAAATGCTTTTTCTGCATCCAAGGATAATAATATCTCTGGGATGTTTGTCTTTGCAGGTGAATATATTACATTAAACAGGCATCAAAGATTGGATGCTAAGTGTCAGCCTTTAATAAATCCTGTTTGATCTTGTGATATTACCGAAGGCAGCACCTTCTCCATCCATCTAGCTAGGACTTTGGAGAGTATCTTAACATCATTATTCAGAAGTGAAATTGGTCTGTAGGATGCACATTGTAATACTTCCTTATTTTGTTTGTGAAAGACGGTGACTAAAGCTTGCGAAAAGTTTGAGGTAGAATTTTGATTGTCTCTAGCTTCTGTGAATGTTGCTAATAAAAGGGGAGCTAGCTGAGTGGAGAACTTCTTATAAACTTCGGTAGGGTAGCCATCGAGGCCTGCTGCTTCCCACTCTGAAGTGACTTTATAGCAGCTAGTAATTCTGATAGTGCCAACGATTTACCAGTTCCTCTGCACTAAGAGTATCTATTTGTGGTATCTGTAATGCGTCCAGAAATGCATTAGATTGTGTCTTGTCTTCTTTAAACTCAGTATAATATAAGGATTTATAGTAGTCTTTAAATAATGTGCATTATATTTTTATGGTCAATGATTTTGTCTCTGTTTGTGTTGGTGATTGCTGGGATTGCATGCGAACTTCTTGCTTGTGGATTTGTTGAGCTAAGACCTTATTAGCTTTCTCTCCATGTTCATAGTAATGATGTCCTGATTTATAAATGAGTTGTTCAGTATCTTTAGTTGTCGAGAGGTTGAGATCGGAATGCAGAGCCTGCCTTTTCCAATGAAGAGCCTCACTTGGACACCTGGCATGTTCTTGGTCCATTCTAGTAATTTTGCTGGTTAGCTTTGATACATTCTTGGTTTCCAGTTTATTTCTATGGGAAAGATATGAGATAATCTGTCCTCCTTAAGAAGGCCTTCAGGGTTTCCCAGAGTATTCCTGCAGAGACATCTGAGAGATGAGTATGTGAGGCATAATGATTTTAGCTCCAAGATCAGAGGGACATGGTCGGAAATAGCAATAGCGTCGTACTTGCAGGATTTAATTGTAGGCAAGAAATGGTTATCTACAAAGAAATAATCAATTCTTGAGTAGCAATGATGCACTGGTGAGTAGAAGGAATATGTTCTTGAGTTTGGGTTTAGAAATCTCCAGGAATCTGATAAGTTGTGGTCAGTTACAAACTGTGTAAATTGTCTTTGCAGTGTTAGATGTCATCGCCTCTGTGACAGGAGACCTATCTAGGCCTGGATTTAAAGCACAATTAATGTCCCCAGCCATTATAATTTTATGAGTGTTCACATTGGGAATGGATGCAAATACATTTTGGATGAAGTCCCTAGCATCCACATTGGGTGCATAAACATTTATCAAAATCACTTTACAATTAAATAATTACCTATGACAATCATGTATCTCTCTTCAGGATCAGATGCAACATCTGATACTACAAATGAGACTGTTCTATGGATAAAAATTCCCACACCTCTAGTTTTTTTTTGTAAAGCTGGAATGGAACATTTGCCCAGTTAAGTCTTTTTGCAGCCAGAACTGATCCTTGCTTTTTAATAAGTGGGTCTCCTGTAAAAATACTATTTTAGCGTTTAGACCTGTTAGGTGAGAGAATACTTTCTTTCTTATTAATTCGTGATTCAAGCCTTTAACATTTCAGCTCACAAAGTTAACTGTCCTGTTTTGGAGACATTGATTCTGAATTTTTGATGTCATTTTGTAGTCTTATCTGAAAGTGAGACAGCTTTGACCTTAATTTCCAGTTTTCCCAGGGGTTATTGCCATGCAGTCTATTGTTACGTTGGTAATCTATATATATAAAATCCCTGTGTGCGTCCAGGTGTCCGGGTGTGGGTGTCTTCTGGTGAAGGTTGCGCGGGGCACGGTGCGATGCGCGATTAAACTGTCAGAGAAAGTTAGAGGCGTTTTACGGAAATACAAACCAGTATTACTGCAAAGAGGAAATTAAAGGTACACAATACAGTGACGCATATTACAGCCACATACAAGCCAGTATTACTGTCGGAGGAGATTAAAGGCATATTACCGATGCGCACGCCTGTATTACCGCCAGAGAAAATTAAAGGTATATTACAGACGTACAAGACAGTATCCTTCAATAAGGGCGCGCACAGGCATCCTTTAATAAGGGCGCAAACAAAAAGGCAATCTTCAAAAGGGCGACCTCAATTGGGCGCAGCGAATAAAGGCACGCGTAAATAAAGATCTGCACCTTTGTTGCTCTTCACATATTCCAGAGCCATTTGAATTAAATTATCTACAAACGCCTTTATTCGCAGCGCTTAATTGAGGTCGCCCTTTTGAAGCTCGCCTTTTTGTGCACGCCCATATTGAATAGAGCCGTACAAGACAGTATTACTGTCACAGAAAATTAAAGACACACAATACACGGCGGCAGCCCACAAAGAACGGTCAGCTCAGCAAGTAAACATCAACAAAAGAAAGGCTGAAAGAAAGAAAAAATACGACCACCAAAAAGAATGAGGTCAAAGTCCCTTGCCATTTAATATAGACTGTTCCTACTAATGTTTATGCACTACTGTTCTAGCGCCTGTTATTGTAACAGGCTAAATGACTAGTTATAATTATAAGGATTAAAAGGATAGATTAGAGATAGCTAGCTCTCTTTCTCTCCCTCCTTAGTCCTAAGACACACACACCCCCCCCCCCCCCCCCCCCCCCCGTTTTGCCTCCCCACTTCACAAAGTCCCAGTCTCTGACATACCTAGAGACAGACCACATCCAAAACAAAAATAAGCCCTCCAGCAGCGGCGTATGAGGATTAAAATTGAAAAATCTATTACTGATACAGTCTAAATACTATAAGCATAAAAAAATAATCTTCAACAGTCTTGAAATGTTAAGATAGTAAACCCAGGGAATGGTGTTAAAAAGTGGCCCTGGATAAGCATAGTAAACCCTAATACAGTAATAACAACAACAATAAACCAAGGGTGTGATGTTTAATTAACAGTCTCCTTTAGGATAGTAAAAAGAGGAAAAAAAAAGTTACTAATTTAATTTCTTCCACACATCTATACTAATAAAAGGCAAAGCCCTCACTCACTCACTCACTCATCACTAATTCTCCAACTTCCCGTGTAGGTGGAAGGCTGAAATTTGGCAGGCTCATTCCTTACAGCTTACTTACAAAAGTTAGGCAGGTTTCATTTCCAAATTCTACGTGTAATGGTCATAACTGGAACCTCTTTTTTTTGTCCATATATTGTAATAGACTGCAGCTCGATGGCCGTGGGAGGCGGAGTTGCGTATCGCGTCATCACGCCTCCCACGTAATCACGTGAACTGACTGTGAACGCAGTACGTAGAAAACAAGGAAGAGCCCCAAAGAGCGCTGAAGAAAACATTCATTACACAATTGAGAAGGCATCGAAACAATAAGAAGCGAGCGAGTGACGCATACAAGCATATTCATAAGTGCAGCTACTGCAGAAACAAAGCACGGTGTAAACCGTAAGTTTAAATTAAGTTTATAGAAATGCTCCCGCTGCCGTTTGCAATACCATATTCGCGACATACAAGTTTAATGAGAAGACACGAGGTATAAACGAGACTTTGGATCACTTTGTAATGGAGTTAAAATTGCTGTAGCGAGAAACTTTTAAGTGCCGGGTCTTAGCTAACATTAAATAAAGCCGTGGACAAGAGCCCCAAAGAGCGCTGAAGAAAACATTCATTACAATTGAGAAGGCAGCGAAACAATAAGAAGCGAGTGAGTGACACATACAAGCATATTCATAAGTGCAGCTACTGCGGAAACAAAGCACCGTGTAAACCTGAAGTTTAAATTCAGTTCATAGACCTACAAAAGGTTGCCATTGATTTGAGGCAAGATTGCTTTTCTCCTGTACAACTATACGTTGCATTCTCAACAGTAAGCTTGCATGGCTTGGTCATATTACAACCGGAGTGCTGAACTAACAACGTGGTATACAAAGAGAACTATAACAATCGTAATAAACGAACAATAAAACAGCGGAGAACCCGTGGATTAAATAAAAAGGCTGCTTCCTTGGCGAAGCAAGGAAAAAGGATGACCTTATATGGCGTTCGTTTATGCGCCTTATATGAGCAGGCAGTCAGCTAAAGAAGGGAATCAATAAATAACTATAATCGTAATAAATGAACAAAAAATAGCGGAGAATCCGCGGACTACATAAAGGAAATGGGTACCTGAACAGAAAAGTGAGTCTCAAATAGCTACACAATAACTATAACAATCGTAATAAACGAACAATAAAAACAATACAGAACCGCTAAGCAAGGAGAACGGACGGCCTTATATGGCGTTCATTTATAAAACAGCGGAGAGGCTGTGTAAAGGCAGCTTCACAAAAAAACAGATCCTTAACAAATTGTTATTGGTATATTTTCCCTCAATTTAAAAAGGTTTTCTTTTCTTCTTAATAAAAATTTAAAAGCAGTACTTCGCCGCTGCAAAGCGCGGGGACTTGGCTATATATATTTATATTTATATATATATATACAGTATATATACAGTATATATATATATATATATATATATATATATATATATATATATATATATATACACAGTGGGTACGGAAAGTATTCAGACCCCCTTCAATTTTTCACTCTTTGTCATATTGCAGCCATTTGCTAAAATCATTTAAATTAATTTTTTCCCTCATTAATGTACACACAGCACCCCATATTGACAGACAAAAAAAAGAATTTTTGAACTTGTTGCAGATTTATTAAAAAAGAAAAACTGAAATATCACATGGTCCTAAGTATTCAGACCCTTTGCTCAGTATTTAGTAGAAGCACCCTTTTGAGCTAATACAGCATGAGTCTTCTTGGGAAAGATGCAACTTTTTCACACCTGAATTTGGGGATCCTCTGCCATTCCTCCTTGCAGATCCTCTCCTGTTCTGTCAGGTTGGATGGTAAACGTTGGTGGACAGCCATTTTTAGGTCTCTCCAGAGATGCTCAATTGGGTTTAAGTCAGGGCTCTGGCTGGGCCATTCAAGAACAGTCACAGAGTTGTTGTGAAGCCACTCCTTCGTTATTTTAGCTGTGTGCTTAGGGTCATTGTCTTGTTGGAAGGTAAACCTTCGGCCCAGTCTGAGGTCCTTAGCACTCTGGAGAAGGTTTTTGTCCAGGATATCCCTGTACTTGGCCGCATTCATCTTTCCCTCGATTGCAACCAGTCGTCCTGTCCCTGCAGCTGAAAAACACCCCCACAGCATGATGCTGCCATTGCCATGCTTCACTGTGGGGACTGTATTGGACAAGTGATGAGCAGTGCCTGGTTGTCTCCACACATACCTCAGTGCAAGACACATGACAGCCCGCATGGAGTTTGCTAAAAGGACACCTGAAGGACTCTGAGATGGTGAGAAATAAGATTCTCTGGTCTGATGAGACCAAGATAGAACTTTTTGGCCTTAATTCTAAGCTGTATGTGTGGAGACAACCAGGCACTGCTCATCACTGACTGACTGACTGACTCACTCATCACTAATTGTCCAACTTCCCGTATAGGTGGAAGGCTGAAATTTGACAGGCTCATTCCTTACAGCTTACTTACAAAAGTTAGGCATGTTTCATTTCGAAATTCTACGCGTAATGGTCATAACTGGAACCTCTTTTTTGTCCATATACTGTAATGGAAGAGGCGGAGTCGCGTATCGCGTCATCACGCCTCCTATGTAATCACGTGAACTGAAAACAAGGAAGAGATTTACAGCACGACTCAAACGCGGGAACGAAGGTAAATGACGTTAATTGTTGAGTGTCTTTTAATACTGTGTAAGCATACATATTAACTCTTTTAGGGCGGATGTCGACTTCTGTCGACAGGAGGGGTTGAAGGCGAATGTCGACATCCAGGGATAGAGGGCGACAATCAGCTGTTAATGGCGACAAATCTCACTGTCACGTCACAGGCATTCCCTCTGTGCTTGGAGGAATGCTAGACTCGTTGACTCGGCAAATAATCCTTGCGTGTGCGTGAGTTGCGAAATGTAAACAATGGCAAGATGGCATCGACATGTGACAAGGGAGCGAAGCGAGTGCAGAAAAGAAAACACTCGGCAGACGATGTTTTGCGCATTATCGCGGAGTCGGACTCTTGATTTTTGAGAATCGGATTTTATTGGCAGTGATCAGGAGATCGAGCAAGAGAGTAAGAAGCCAGCATCAGCTGATCAGACACCAGCCGATGCCGCGCCAGCGGATCTGCTGCCAGTTGAGTGCCTTCGCACAGCCGATGCGTCTACGGCAAGGTTCGCATGGGATAAATACACAGACATTGATCCGTTGAGAGCCGATCTGGCTACCGGAGTTTACAAGACAGCATGGCTTGCTGTTGGACACGACAGATCACCAGCTGCTGTACTTCAGGCTGCTCTCTCCTGATGCTGCTTTTCAGCTACTGTCAGACGAGACAAACGGGTAGGCAGAGAATTTTTTTGAATCGCGGGCTGCGTTTGCATCGCATTCTCATTTTTCAAAGTGGAAACCCACAACAAAAGACGAGATGAAGCGTGCTGTGGCATTACAAATAGAGATGGGACAGAACTGGTGATATAACTTCAGGGAGCATGTTTTGTCCCCTGGTGGCTTTGGACAGGTTATGCCGCGTGGTGATAGGTACGTGCTGCTGCAAAGTTTTATTCACTTCTGTAATAAACAGAAGCAAATCCCATGGGGTGAGCCAGGCCATAATGCCATACATAAAGTTCATAAAGTTTCAGAAGATGAAAAGAGGTGACAATACGGTTTTCATGCAGGCAGAAAACTTGGTGGCAGTGGCATGGCACGATGGCAAATGGGTGACTTGTCTCTCTACAGTACACACTAACAATATATGTGAGAAAGTGCAGCAACAGACAATTGAAAAATAGGCCACCAAAGCAACACATATTGTAAGGAGTGCAATGTGGCAATGACTGAAATTGGCTGCTTTGAGCGAGATCAGACTTTGCAGGACTTTGCTGTGTAAAATGTATGTGATATGTATGTGAAATCATAGAGTATGCAGGCTCATACAACATGCATGACAGTAACATTTGTCAAAAGTAAATATTTTTTGTTGATTTGATATGTTAAACAATTGCTTTGTGTTCTTTTTAAAAAATGTTAGTGAATCCGAACACAGGGTCACGGGGGTCTGCTGGAGCCAATCCCCAGCCAACACAGGGCACAAGGCAGGAAAACAATCCTGGGCAGGGTGCCAACCCACCGCAGGACACACACAAACACACCCACACACCAAGCACTCACTAGGGACAATTTAGAAACGCCAATCCACCTAACCTGCATGTCTTTGGACTGTGGGAGGAAAACCGGAGCGCCCGGAGGAAACCCACGCAGACACGGGGAGAACATGCAAACTCCACGCAGGGAGGACCCGGGAATCGAACCCAGGTCCCCAGATCTCCCAACTGCGAGGCAGCAGCGCTACCCCACTGCGCCACCGTGCCGCCCGCATACAAACTTAAAAGGTTTAAATAAAACAGAAATATATACCTTTATTTTTACTTCCTTAACTTGTGGAGGGTGTATCCTGTACCAAAGCCCTAACTTTTTTCATGAAAGCCCCCTTTCAGTCAATAAGCCTTAAAAACAGTTGTAAAGCTAAACTTGCAGCACAGCTATTCAATTACACTTGCCTAACGCATCTCCTAAGGGGAGATACTGTGGGATCTGGGCATCCGTCAAAGCACGAATCACAGGCCCGATTAGAAAGCGGGAAGCTGTGATTTGTCGTCTCCCTCCCATGTAACAATCACAGCCCGTGTTACAACGCACTATGTATGTATATGTATATATGTGTATGTATGTGTGTATATGTATGTGTATATATATACAGTGATCCCTCGCTATATCGCGCTTCACTCCATCGCGGATTTTATATGTAAGCATATTTAAATATATATCGTGGATTTTTCGCTGCTTCGCGGGTTTCTGCGGACAATGGGTCTTTTAATTTCTGGTACATGCTTCCTCAGTTGGTTTGCCCAGTTGATTTCATACAAGGACGCTATTGGGAGATGGCTGAGAAGCTATCCAGCTTACTTTCTCTCTCTCTCTCTCTCTCTCTCTCTCTCTCTCTCTCTCTCTCGCGCTGACGTAGTGGGGTGTGAGCAGGGGGGCTGTGTGCAGCTGCTTCCTGAAGGACAGGCTGCACGGAGCTTCGCATACTTAAAAGCTCAAAGGGCACGTATTGATTTTTTTTATCTGTCTCTCGCTATCTCTCTCTCTCTCTCTCTCTCTCTCTCTCTCTTCCTGCTCCTGACAGAGGGGGTGTGAGCTGCCGCCTTCAACAGCTTTGTACCGGCGGTGCTTCGCATACTTAAAAGCCAAAAAGCCGTATTGATTTTTTTTTTGACTGCTTGCTTTGCACTCCTTTGAAAAGGAAGATATGTTTGCATTCTTTTAATTGTGAGACAGAACTGTCATCTCTGTCTTGTCACGGAGCACAGTTTAAACTTTGAAAAAGAGACAAATGTTTGTTTGCAGTGTTTGAATAACGTTCCTGTCTCTCTACAACCTCCTGTGTTTCTGCGCAAATCTGTGACCCAAGCATGACATTCTAAAAATAACCATATAAACATATGGTTTCTACTTCGCGGATTTTCCTATTTCGCGGGTGGCTCTGGAACGCAACCCCCGCGATGGAGGAGGGATTACTGTATATGTTGATATGTGTGTGTGTGTGTGTGTGTGTGTGTATATATATATATATATATATATATATATATATATATATATATATATATTTTTTTTTTTTTTTTTTTTTTTTTCATGGCATTCGTAGTCTGTGTCACAATCTGATTGTATGGGTGGTTACCTACCAGGTAACGCTTGTGGTTGGCCAGCAATCTGCAATGTTAGGGGCATCGCCTCTGGCGCTGACGTCCGAGGTTCGATTCCCGAGAGGGAGTGCAGTGGAGTGTGTACGTCTGATGAGCCCAGAATGAGGGCGAAACACGTGTCGCGTACTCTTTGCATTTATTTGACAGTAAACTATTTCAACCATATATATGTAGATATGTGTATATGTAGATATGTATATATATGTATATATGTATATATATGTTTACATAACCTCTTTAACACACTACTTCTCCGCTGCGAAGCATGGGTATTTTGCTAGTATGTATATATATGTTTACATAACCTCTTTAACACACTACTTCTCCGCTGCGAAGGGCGGGTATTTTTGTAGTACGTGTATAAATGTAATTAAAACATAAACAGATAGTGATCGAGAAGGGAAAAGGATGTATAATTATGGTACCAGTGTCATTCCAAGTGGATCAGACAGCCGGCGATATCTTCTTTGCCATGCCATGACAGGGTGCGACTCACGATCATATTTCAGGAAAGTGTTGGGATCAGCTTTCTTAACTTTTTATCTGCTTCCTCCGTAGTGGTAAAGACGTAATCTTTGCCTTGAATATACACTTTCAGTTTGGCAGGATACAAGAGGCTATATCTGATATCAGCTTTCCGTAAGCGCTGTTTAATATTACAAAAAGAGGCACGTTTAGCAGCTGTTGAGGGTGAGAAATCAGGGAAAATATGAATGAGGTTATTTTCAAATATAATCTCTTGCTTCTGTCTGAAAGGTGACATTACATTTATTTAGATTGTAATTTCTCGAAGCGCACAACAAAAGTCCTAGGTTTAGAGGTGTTCGATCCCCTTATGCAGTATGCTGCTGGTATCTCGGTGTTTGATTTAAAGTCCTCCCCAATTATTTTGGAGAATAGTTCAGCTAAGAATTTCACTGTTTTTGGACTTTCGTGATTCTCAGGTAGACCTTCCATTCTAATATTATTCCTTCTACATCCATCTTCCAGAGCAGCAAGTCTGTCTCAGAGTGTTTTGCATTCGGAATTTGCAGCTGTTGCTTTTCCATCAGCAGTGGATGCTAAATGTTTGGCTGTTTCAGTTTGAGTCGTGAATGTCTAACGTCTTCCAGCTGATCGGCAAGTGCTCTCATTTTAGACGCCTTTTCCTGAATGTGCTCCTCATTTTTTTCCAGCATACCTTTAAAGGCCGCCTCAAAGCAATTATATACGCGTTTCTCTGAGTCTTTATTATCCTGCCGCAGCTCCCGCTGCAAGTCAGTGCAGAATTTGCCTAACTCATCCTAGATCACAGGTTAGACTCACTTTCCTCCCATTTTAGAAAGGTTGCAGTTCTGTCATTCCTGTGGTACTATCCTATATATCCCCAAAATGTGAAGATTTACATAACACCTGTAGTATTTTGCCCATGTGAAGCTGAAAGACATTTCTTTGGATTACTGTGTGATCAAGAGGGGACACCACAAAGCCGCAAAACCCAGGCACAAATGCACTAACACAGTTCTGGATTCAAAGAACAAACTACTCAACAGAATACCTCAGCATAACAATATAATTCTCTCTTCATCTTTCTCTTCTCTTCTATACCTTCCAGATGAGTGTTGCCTGTCTCATCTCCCAGCTCCCAACTCGCCTGGGTAAGGTGGAGCAGTTCTTTTTACTGAAGACCAGAATGCCAGGGCAATGACCATTGGAAGCACTTCTGGGACATACAGAAGTCCCATAAAGTAGGAAGTGCAATCCCCTGGTGGCACCCACGAACCCTAACAGGACTGCCCCACTAGATTTCAGTTCCCTGCATATTCTGCAGGTGTCTGAATGGGTACCAAAGCCCAGGGATGCTGCAATCAAGTGGGTTGGGAAAGCATACAAGTTTGATACAAAGCATTCCCCGATCTCTCCATTGTATTGGCCTTCTGGCTCGTTAAGGGAGTAGGGCCGGTCCTGGTGGGGATGACAGCCTATGCATGCTTTCAATTACATTACCCCACCCAGAGCTGAGATTTATGGAGTGATGTGCCCATATGGCCTTTTGGGAACAGAGAAACCTGAGTCAGTAATATTATTGCACTGCCTCTCGATATTTTGAACCTGGGCACTTTGATATTTTGTAGGAGCAGTGCCCCCACCCATGTTCATGTCCTTGACAGTCAAAGCATTGTAGTCTCCATGCCTAAAATTTTGCCCAATAGCTACGGAGGCAGAAGGGAAATCCTGGTTGATCCCTGTTCCCCATCTTTTTTCTCATTATTATATTCTGCACTCACAGAGATGGAGACTGTATGAACACGTGACCCCTTGGGTTCTTATATCTGTCTGTCATAGGAACTTGGTTCCTTATCAGAGCTCTCCTTTCTGCTTTGCAGTACAAGGACAGTCTGCAATGCTCAATGGGTGAGACAGGTCACTTGCTGTCTGTACTGCTTCTGGCTATTTTTTATAAGTCATACGTATAAGCTTTGTAGAATTCTGAATAACTTGAATGGTGACATGATTATGCCGGCCGTAATTTATTCTGCACCACTTTTCCTCTACCAGACTAGAGCTCCTCCGTCTGAATAGACATTTCACGGACAGGACTCTCAAGCATTGAAAAATTCACTATTACACTTTTCGTTAACTGTCAGAACTACAGATAGTGCTCATTTAGGTAATATCACAAGACTAAACCAAATGTATTAAAGGCAGTCACTTAGCTTCCTATCTTCGATGCCTATTTAATGTAATAACATTAACAACATTATTTCACACTACTTCAAACTATAACACAGTACTAGACAAGGATGCCCCTTGTCACCACTGCTATTTGCAATCGCCATTGAGCCATTGCCTGTTCACTTTCAAAATACATCGGAGATAAAGGGAATTTTGAGAGAAGGACTTGAACAGAAAATATCACTATATGCAGATGATATGGTACTGTATATATCAAACCCAAAATTCTGTGCCTTCAGCCCTAACTACACTAGCAGAATTTCAAAAGGTATCTGGGCTCAAGGTTAATTTGAACAAAAGTATGCTTTTTCCAGTGAATTCTCTAGCAAACAACATTAGACTGGACACGTTTCCTTTTATTATTGCAGAATAGTTTAAATACCTAGGAGTAAACATCACAAGTAAATATAAAGCTCTTTTTCAACTAAATGTTGCTGTCTGCTTGGAAAAAACAATACATGCATAAATCTTCATCTTCGTCTTACTTTATCTGGGAGAATTAACACTATAAAGATTAATATCCTCCTTAAGCTTCTGTTTCTATTTCAGAACATCCCCATATACGTTAACTAATCATTTTCTAAGAAATTAGATTTAATAATAACTTCATTCATTTGGAATTCAAAATATCCACGCATCCTAACGGTGATCCTACAATGACCTAAATCAGAAGGTGGCATGGCTCTACCTATTTTTCAATTTTATTACTGGGCGGCTAATATACAAGCTGTAAAATCCTGTATATTGACACACATAGATGAGCGCACACTAGCTTTGTCCACAATAAAAATGAAATCCTGCAGTGTGTCTTTATATTCCTTGCTTTGTACAAGATATCACCAATGAACTAACAACCCAATTGTACTCCATTCACTCAGAATATGGAACCAATGTAGAAAGTACTTAAAGTTAGAGAATATTTTATCTGTGGCATCTCTACATAATAACCACTTTTTTCCACCCTGTCACACTTACATAGTTTTTAATGCTTGGAAAGCATATGGGATTAAATCATTTAAAGATTTGTATATAAGTAATGTCTTTCCATCCTTGTGACGATGCAGGTTCAGCTCCATGCTCTCATCTGCTGTCCGGGAGCCCTTGAACACGTCACCGTCGGTAATGTTACCGATGAGCTAAGCAGTGAGGCAACAACACAGCAAGGGGATGGTACAAAAGTGCTTTTATTTAAAATCCAACAAACAAAGTGTTCAAAATAAAGTGCAGTGCATTCAAAAGCAGTCTTCAAATAAATAATCCAATAAAAACAGTTGTGATACATGGAGGTTAAAAACAAATAGAAAAATCCTTTAAAAACAACGAGGTTAAAATATCACAGGAAGCAATCCTTTAAAATTACAAAAAGCCCGGTGTCTTCTTTTACCATGACGGCTCCCCTGCTACTCCCATCTGGACTGCTCAACAGGAGAGTCGCCTACCTGCAGGAACAGCTGCCTTTCTCTCTGGTCCGGTAGCCCTCCGATCCTTGGCTACGTCGAGCTCCAAACCGGACCGAGATTTTGGTTATTTCCCCAGCGGCCAAGGCACTCGCGCTGGGGCTAAACCAGCCCAAAGCCTCCTCGACATGGTCACTCCAGCTCCTAAATCGCTCAGCTGGAGCGACCGCTTCCTTCAGCCCAACTGAGGGTTGGCCAAACACTCCCCTCGTGGTCTATCTTCCCAGCTGCCTGCTTTCTCCCATGTAAGCCTGCTCTTGCTCGCTCGCTCTCCTTCCTCACATCGGCTGTCTCCACCTGCTTCCTGTCTTCTCGCTACCTCCCGTTCTCTTTCTTTCTTTCCTTTTTTCATCTTTTCTCCCTCTAGCCGACTCGCGCTTCTATATATCGAGAGGGCATAGCAGCTGCGGCGAATTAGCAGCCCCAGGAACAATCACGGATGTGGGCAGTCTCTCACCTGTGTACTTATGTGAGAAACGCCCACACCGCAGATGGCCCTGAGAACTGCTGCAGCCACAACCACCACGCCCCCTCACTAAGCTGCGAGCGTAGTGATTATTTACTTCAAACTGGCCTTTGCTGAGAGCTGTGGACCCGCTATACCACAATCCTACAAACATTACATTCCAAATTTAGCTTCCCATCAGCACAATCTGTCCACTATGTTCAGTGTAGAAGCTTTGCTAAATGAAATCTGCCCAATTTTTCCTCACCTCCCATCTATTTCTATTCCAGAAGAAATATTGATCAGTCTTGAAGGTTCGGACAGCATTTCTATAATGTATAAAACCATTTTAAAGTCCCTTCCTTTTAAAGATCCCAGAAAAGCATCTCTCACTCAACATTTCAGAAAATGAGTGGAAGGGAGCCCATGCACAGAATTCACTGGCAGGAGAAGCAGGAGAACATCATGGGTGATAGATTCCGGGCATTTGCTTGCAGGACCGGTTCATCTTGGCAGAAATTTATAACTGGGATCCAGACATTTATCCCATTACTTCCCTTCACCCCTAAAAGAGATTTAAGAGTCACTCACTGAAAAACTATTCCCTTTGGGGTTTTCCTGAGCTATATTCTGGAATCTGTGGGTCTATACTTCAGGCATCATTACGGCTTTCTCTGAAGTCACCGGGGTTGTCCACATGCCTCAATAGGGCCTCAAGGTTCACACCACTAGACAGGCACTTCCACTCATTGTCACTTTCTTGTCATTGGAGAAATGTAAGCAGACTATAACATTGCATATTGGCTTTTCAAGAGGTACAAACATTGGACACAGTTATGCATGTCAAACTAGCAATGGCACATACGTCTGTCTCAGAACCTTCACTGAAAACATCCATAGTGTACTTCTCTAGACATCATCCCCATCTTTGTTGTGGACGAGGTTTAATGGGTTTAGCCGTGTCCTCTTTGCCTCTCACCAGACCTGCTTCATCAGGGTTTCACTTCTTTTTTCTGGAGTTTTTCCCTAATTCATGACGTATGCCTGTCACAGTAAAAAGAAAAGTGTAAGATTGTGTCAAGGCTTTTTGTCACAAAAAAATGTATATATTGCAGGTCCTTGCCACACTTACAGGCAGGGAAATCCTGCCAACTACACCAGTTGTGATCAACAGGGGTGCCTCAGAGCTCCATTACATCTAATATCATTTGATATTTTGGTATTGCTGCTGGACGGATTCATCTTACTCATTAAGTCTTCCTTTATTCATCAAAATATATGATCTTATAAAATGATTTATTTGTCTTTTAGTCGTAACAGAATATCTCTGAGCCTTTATTCTTGGAACCATTGCTTCAAGTTTCTGCATAATCTTAGGATGTTCAGAACAATCTGTAGCATGTCTATGTGCATGTACTGTAGGCAGAGATGAGGAAATATACTCACTCTTTGACATACAAAACCTTTTCTCCCAGTCTCCTGTTTCCCACTGTTCTCTGACTAGGAATACAGGGAGTACATTGAATGGGCAGCAGAGTTTGGCATTTTGTGTAGTTTTAGCCTGTTTGAATCTATTATCAAATCAGTTTCACATACTTAAATAATTTAGAAGTCAGGCAATGGTCTGTTAGTGATTTAAACCAATGTTTAGGGCATATTAATGCCCAGTCTGCTTTTAAAATGTTTATATTTTTATGATTAAATAATCATTTTGTGCTAAAATTAGTCCCAAGTGACTCAATTAATTACTCATGATGGTCTTCCAAAAGGCACAATTCTTTCTGGTACTGTACCTGTGTGATGATTCTGGCAGATAACTGGCCAGCGTTTAGAAATTATTTGCTTCTTCTGTGCTAATAGCTGACACTACATTTCTTTTGTATCAGCAGTATTTTCTGGTATACAGTAATCCCTCGCTATATCGCGCTTCGCCTTTCGCGGCTTCACTCCATCGCGGATTTTATATGTAAGCATATTTAAATATATATCGCGGATTTTTCGCTGCTTCGCGGGTTTCTGCGGACAATGGGTCTTTTCATTTCTGGTACTTGCTTCCTCAGTTGGTTTGCCCAGTTGATTTCATACAAGGGACGCTATTGGCAGATGGCTGAGAAGCTAGATTGCTTACTCTTCTCTCTCTCTCTTGTGCTGACTTTCTGTGATCCTGACTTATGGGGACTGAGCAGGAGGGCTGTTCGCACACCTAGACGATACAGACGCTCATCTAAAAATGCTGAAAGATTATCTTCATGTTGCTATCTTTTGTGCAGCATGTCGGTGCTTCACATACTTAAAAGCTCGAAGGGCACGTATTGATTTTTGCTTGAAAAACAAACTCTGTCTCTCTATCTCTCTCTCTCTCTCTCTTTGTCTGCTCCTGACGGAGGGGGTGTGAGCTGCCGCCTTCAACAGCTTTGTGCCGTGGTGCTTCACATACTTAAAAGCCAAACATTTTGTTTGCTTTTCTCTATCTCTGTGACATGATCTGCTCCTGACACACTCCTTTGAAGAGGAAGATATGTTTGCATTCTTTTAATTGTGAGACGGGAACTGTGATCTCTGTCTTGTCATGGAGCACAGTTTAAACTTTTGAAAAAGAGACAAATGTTTGTTTGCAGTGTTTGAATAACGTTCCTGTCTCTGTACAACCTCCTGTGTTTCTGCGCAAATCTGTGACCCAAGCATGACAATATAAAAATAACCATATAAACATATGGTTTCTACTTCGCGGATTTTCTTATTTCGCGGGTGGCTCTGGAACGCAACCCCCGCGATGGAGGAGGGATTACTGTATACTGTAATTCGAAAGCCCTTGCTCCTAGGCTATACAGGTGCTGGTCATAAAATTAGAATATCATGACAAAGTTGATTTATTTCAGTAATTCCATTCAAAAAGTGAAACTTGTATAATAGATTCATTCATTACACACAGACTGATATATTTCAAATGTTTATTTCTTTTAATGTTGATGATTATAACTGACAACTAATGAAAGTCCCAAATTCATTATCTCGGAAAAATAGAATATTGTGAAAAGGTTCAACATTGAAGACACCTCGTGCCACACTCTAATCAGCTAATTAACTCAAAACACCTGCAAAAGCCTTTAAATGGTCTCTCAGTCTAGTTCTGTAGGCTACACAATCATGGGGAAGACTGCTGACTTGACAGTTGTCCAAAAGACGACCATTGACACCTTGCACAAGGAGGGCAAGACACAAAAGGTCATTGCTAAAGAGGCTGGCTGTTTACAGAGCTCTGTGTCCAAGCACATTAATAGAGAGGCGAAGGGAAGGACAAGATGTGGTAGAAAAAAGTGTACAAGCAATAGGGATAACTGCACCCTGGAGAGGATTGTGAAACAAAACCCATTCAAAAATGTGGGGAGATTCACAAAGAGTGGACTGCAGCTGGAGTCAGTGATTCAAGATCCACCACGCACAGACGTATGCAAGACATGGGTTTCAGCTGTCGCATTCCTTGTGTCAAGCCACTCTTGAACAAGAGACAGTGTCAGAAGCGTCTCGCCTTTGGACTGCTGCTGAGTGGTCCAAAGTTATGTTCTTCTGATGAAAGTAAATTTTGCATTTCCTTTGGAAATCAAGGTCCCAGAGTCTGGAGGAAGAGAGGAGAGGCACAGAATCCACGTTGCATGAGGTCCAGTGTAAAGTTTCCACAGTCAGTGATGGTTTGGGGTGCCATGTCATCTGCTGGTGTTGATCCATTGTGTTTTCTGAGGTCCAAGGTCAACGCAGCCGTCTACCAGGAAGTTTTAGAACACATCATGCTTCCTGCTGCTGACGAACTTTATGGAGATGCAGATTTCATTTTCCAACAGGACCTGGCACCTGCACACAGTGCCAAAGCTACCAGTACCTGGTTTAAGGACCATGGTATCCCTGTTCTTGATTGGCCAGCAAACTCGCCTGACCTTAACCCCATAGAAAATCTATGGGGTATTGTGAAGAGGAAGATGCAATACGCCAGACCCAACAATTCAGAAGAGCTGAAGGCCACTATCAGAGCAACATGGGCTCTCATAACTCCTGTGCAGTGCCACAGACTGATCGACTCCATGCCACGCCGCATTGCTGCAGTAATCCAGGCCAAAGGAGCCCCAACTAAATATTGAGTGCTGTACATGCTCATACTTTTCATGTTCATACCTTTCAGTTGGCCAACATTTCTAAAAATCCTTTTTTTGCATTGGTCTTAATTGATATTCTAATTTTCCGAGATACTGAATTTGGGACTTTCATTAGTTGTCAGTTATAATCATCAACATTAAAAGAAATAAACATTTGAAATACATCAGTCTGTGTGTAATGAATGAATCTAATATACAAGTTTCACTTTTTGAATGGAATTACTGAAATAAATCAACTTTGTCATGATATTCTAATTTTATGACCAGCACCTGTATTCTGTAGCCCTCCTACAAAAATCCTGATTTATTGGCATCTGTCATTTGCTTTATGCTCAGCCAAATTGATTTCAGTGCCCGTATTTATTTATCAAGTATCATAAAGTAGGAAAACGGCCCTACTAAATTTAGTCCTGCTCTTAGGAATAGAAGTAAAAGCATTTTAACAATTTTCATAATTTTGGAAACTACTACTTCACCAAGATTTAAGGAAAGCTCATGAGCAGTCCTAACTTGCGAGGAACTGCCAGAAGATTGGTTCAGGCAGAGATCGGCATTCACATCCCTGGAAAGACTGAGTATTCTGGAAACACAGGGCAAGAATAAATTTGAAAAAAGCTATAAATTTGACAGAGATGGAATATTCATAGAAAATCTTTTACATTACATCAGGGGTGCCCAACTCCAGTCCTGGAGAGCCACAGTGGCTGCAGGTTTTCATTCTAGCCCTTTTCTTAATTAGTGACCTGTTTTTGCTGCTAATTAACTTCTTTTAAATTCATGTTATTTGACTTGCTCTTGAAGACTCAGACCCCTCAATTGTTTCTTAATTAGCAGCCTGTAGTAATAATGAGATACAAAATGAGCCAAAATAGGACCAGCAAACTGTGACCATCATACAATATCTGAAAATAAAGAAAGGTGAAGGTCTCTAGAATTCTGATCTGCTCTTAGAAAAGAGAAAATCCACAATTTCGGAAATGTCTGCTATTGCACAATGAGAGCAGCAACAAGCCATGGAATTAAAGATTTAATTAACAACTCAGCGCCTCATTAAGCAACTGGTTGGAGTGAAATTGGTTGGAGTTTGAGGTCCTGGCTTAGATGGTCTTCTCATGGCTCACTCACTTCACATTTCACTTCTGTTTGGGTGCCATTTCAAAGTCAAAGTGAACTTTATTGTCATCTCAACCATATACAAGTATACAGATAGACGAAATTGCGAAGCTCAGGGTCCACAGTGTAACAACATGACGTGCAAATAATAATTTAAAAATAGAATTAAAATTTAAATTAAAATTTAAATTAAAAATTAAAACACAAACAAGACAAGACATTGTGCAAAGACAAGACAAAGAAGTAGCAGCAATATCGATGTGTAAGATATGTAATATAAATAAATAATAGATATACAGTGCATCCAGAAAGTATTCACAGCGCATCACATTTTCCACCTTTTATGTTATAGCCTTATTCCAAAATGGATTAAATTCATTTTTTTCCTCAGAATTCTCAAGCTCCATCAGGTTGGATGGGAAGTGTCGGTGCGCAGCCATTTTAAGATCTCTCCAGAGATGTTCAATCGGATTCAAGTCTGGGCTCTGGCTGGGCCACTCAAGGACATTCACAGAGTTGTCCTGAAGGCACTCCTTTGATATCTTGGCTGTGTGCTTAGGGTCGTTGTCCTGCTGAAAGATGAACTGTCTCCGCAGTCTGAGGTCAAGAGCGCTCTGGAGCAGGTTTTCATCCAGGATGTCTCTGTACATTGCTGCAGTCATCTTTCCCTTTATCCTGACTAGTCTCCCAGTTCCTGCCGCTGAAAAACATCCCCGCAGCATGCTTCACTGTAGGGATGGTGCCAGGTTTCCTCCAAACGTAATGCCTGGCATTCACACCAAAGAGTTCAATCTTTGTCTCATCAGACCAGAGAATTTTCTTTCTCATGGTCTGAGAATCCTTCAGGTGCCTTTTGGCAAACTCCAGGTGGGTTGCCATTTGCCTTTTACTAAGGAGTGGCTTCTGTCTGGCCACTCTACCATACAGGCCTGATTGGTGGATTCCTGCAGAGATGGTTGTCCTTCTGGAAGGTTCTCCTCTCTCCACAGAGGACCTCTGGAGCTCTGACAGAGTGACCATCGGGTTCTTGGTCACCTCCCTGACTAAGGCCCTTCTCCCCCGATCGCTCAGTTTAGATGGCCGGCCAGCTCTATGAAGAGTCCTGGTGGTTTCGAACTTCTTCCACTTACGGATGATGGAGGCCACTGTGCTCACTGGGACCTTCAAAGCAACAGAAATTTTTCTGTAACCTTCCCCAGATATGTGCCTCGAGACAATCCTGTCTTGGAGGTCTACAGACAATTCCTTTGACTTCATACTTGGTTTGTGCTCCAACATGAACTGTCAACTGTGGGACCTTATATAGACAGGTGTGTGCCTTTCCAAATCATGTCCAATCAACTGAATTTACCACAGGTGGACTCCAATTAAGCTGCAGAAACATCTCAAGGATGATCAGGGGAAACAGGATGCACCTGAGCTCAATTTGGAGCTTCATGGCAAAGGCTGTGAATACTTATGTACATGTGCTTTCTCAATTTTTTTATTTTTAATAAATTTGCAAAAACCTCAAGTAAACTTTTTTCACGTTGTCATTATGGGGTGTTGTGTGTAGAATTCTGAGGAAAAAAATGAATTTAATCCATTTTGGAATAAGGCTGTAACATAACAAAATGTGGAAAAAGTGATGCACTGTGAATACTTTCCGGATACACTGTAGATAATGCAGAAATTATCAGTGTATGATAATAGTTGTTTAAGACATGTGTAAACAATGACAGGTCAGAATGTTTCACAGCAGAAGGATAACGAGGGTCAAAATACTTAAAGGTCGGTAGGAGATTTTCAGTTCTTTTCTACCTGCACACTCATCTTTGCAGGACAGTGGCTCACATGTATAAAAATTCTGTTTTTAGAGGTGGTTGAGGCCATGTGGAAGGTCCCAGGGGGCAGCCTGGTTTTAAGGAGTCTAACAGCTTGGGGGTAAAAACTCTCCTGCAACCTGGCAGATCTGGCTTTGATGCTGCAGTATCTTCTCTTGGATAGCAGAAGTGTGAAAAGTCCATGTGAGTGGTGTAAGGGGTCCTGCACAATGCTGCAGGCCTTGCGGACACTGCGTTTGTAAAATGTGCCCTGTAGTGAAGGGAGAGGAACCCCAATAATGTTCTCTGCTGTCTTCACTATCCTTTGCCATACCAGACAGTGATACAGCTGGTCAGAACACTCTCAATGGTGCCTCTGTAGAATATGGTGAGGATGGAAGGGGGAAGACGTGCTCACTTCAGCCGCCTCAGGAAGTGTAGCCTCTGCTGGGCTTTCTTGATTAGTGATGAGGTGTTATGTGTCCACGTAAGTTCCTCAGTTATGTGCACACCGAGGAACTTGGTACTCCTAACAGTCTCCACATCTAAACCGTTGATGCTGAGTGGGATGTGGGCAGGACGTGATTTTCTGAAGTCCACGATTATCTCTTTTGTCTTGTCGACATTGAGAGATAGATTGTTGTCTTCACACCATGCGGACAGCCGTTCCACCTATCTCTGTATGTTCTTTCATCATCCCTTTGTCATTTAAGGAAAGAAATGAAGCAATTCACGGAAACATTTCTTAAAAACCAAGTCAATTAAAATTAATTCAAAAGAAGTTAATTAGCAGCAAAAACAGATCATTAATTAAGAAAAGGATTAGAATGAAAACCTGCAGCCCTCCAGGACAGGAGTTGGGCACCACTGCAATACATGATTACTCCACCTATGCAGAGAAGCTGTGCACTGTCAGGCAAAATGAAAGTGTTGGTAGCATTACATGTACGATACAGCTATTTAACAACCAAATTATTTCTCTATTTTTGCAGCAAACTTTGCAATGCTTTACATCAATTGAGATCATTTTCAGATTTTTATATTACCCCACAACACCACGTGAGGTGATGTTAAGGCAAGCTTTATTCATACTAATCATCACTCACATAAAGATTATTGCCCCAAATGTGGATGAGCATACAGTGGCATGCAAACGCTTGGGCACCCAACATGGTTAGTAATTAGTAACACCTCGTTTGGCAAGTATCATGGCTTGTAAATGCTTTTTTGTAGCCAGCTAAGAGTCTTTCAGTTCTTACTTGGGGTTATTTTCACCCCTTCACCGTTACAAAAGGCTTCTAATTCTGCAAGATTCTTGGGGCATCTTGCATTCACTGCTCGTTTGAGATCTATCCACAGATTTTCAATGGATGTTTAGGTCGGGGAACTGTAAGGGCCATGACAAAAACTATCAGCTTAAGCCTCTTGAGGTATTCCATTGCACATTTTGAGTTGTGTTTGCGGATCATTATCATGTTGTAGGACCCATTCTGTTTTTAATTTCAACTTTTTTATATATGGTGTGATGTTTGCTTCCAGACTTTGCTAATATTAATTTGAATCTATTCTTCCTTCCACCAATAACATGTTCCCTGTGCTACTGCCTGCAAGTCAGGCCCGGGGTGGGGGAGGGTATTTGCCTTTCTAGCAATCCAGTGAGCAGTTCTTTCAGAAAGTTTTCTTGGTCTTCCAGACCTCAACTTGACCTCCACCGATCTTGCTGACTATACTCATTAGGCCACTTAATCTGTTTGATCATTGATAGTCAAGCTGTGTTTAATGGCATTATGACCTGTGAGTGTATTTTATTGACTGAAACAAAACTTGCATTGAAATATGTGTAGGCCAGCATTTGTGGCTTTGCAACAGAAAAAAAAATGAAAATTGTACAAATATTATGTAAAAAAGCCATAACTAAATAAAATAAAAACTAAAATTTTAAACACAGAACTAAATAAAAATAAAAATTGATGACTCCACTGAAAACTAGAACAAAATAAAAATTAATTTTATAAAATAAAATAATTTAAACTACAGTTAATATCAGAACTGAAATATCAATGCACTCAGTAGTTAGTGAGTTCCAGAGCTTGGGAGCAGAAGGGCTGAATGCTGTGCTCCCAATGGTGGTTAGATGAGCGAGAGGGATGGTCAGGTGGATGGAGGAGGAGGATCTAAGGTTACGGGAGGGAATGGCAACATGAAGAAGATCGGACAGATATGGAGGGGCGAGATTATGAATGGCCTTAAATGTTAACAGCAGACGTTTAAAATCAATTCAAAACTTAATTGGGAGCCAATGAAGCTGATGCAAGACCAGAGTAATATGGTGTATAGATAGGGTTTGAGTAATGATGCGAGCAGCAGAATTTTGGACCAGCTGAAGCCTATGGAGAGATTTTTGTGGAGAGACCAAAGAGGAGTGAATTGCAATAGTCCAGACGAGAAGTAACAAGACTGTGAATAACTATGACAGTGGTATAGGGAGTGGAGAGGGGTGGATTCGATTAATATTACTTAGGTGGAAGTAAGCAGACTGAGTGATGTTATTAATGCGAGATTGGAAAGACAGAGTACTATCAAGGATGACACCCAGACTCTTGACTTGAGGTGAAGGGAAAACAAAGGAGTATCAATAACAAGTGAAAGATTATCTGCTTTGAATAATGATTATTTTGTACCAATGAGGAGAACCTCAGTTTTCACTGTATAATTTAAGAAAATTTGAAGAAAAGAAGAGGTGGGTTTACTAGCAAGGTAGAGCTGGGTGTCATCAGCATAACAGTGAAAATTCATGTTATATTTACAAAAGATATTGCCAAGGGAAAGAAGGTAAATAATAAAAAGAAGAGGCCCCAGGACAAAGCCCTGGGGCACACCTGAAGTAATAGCGGTGAGTTGGGATGTGAAAGTTTTAAGCTGAATGAACCAAGTGCGGCCTGAGAGGTAGGATCTGCACCAATCTAGTGGAGAGTGGGTAATGCCAATCAAAGATAATCTATTAAGGAGAGTGGTATGACAAATAGTATCAAAGGCCGCACTTAGGTCAAAGAGGATGAGAATAGTAATTAAACCAGAGTCAGCAGCCATAAGAAGGTTATTGGTAATTTTAACAAGTGCTGTTTCTGTACTATGGGGAGGATGAAAACCAGACTGGAACTCTTCATATAATTTATTATGAGATAAGTGAGAGTGAAGTTGGGTAACTACTATTTTTTCAAGAATTTTGGAGATGAAGAGCAGATTAGGGCGAAAATTATTTATGTTAGAGGTTGTGTAACATTATTAAGTAATGAAAACAAAGACTTGGTGTTACCTTTATTACAAGAAATTAACTCAGTGTAATAGTTGGATCTGGTTTGAGTTATACAGTCCTTATAATAAAGTACATGATTTTTATGCATCTCTTTGTTTTTTTATGAAGCCATTCCCTGCCCTTGGCTTTCAGAAGCCAAAGTTCAGGCGTAAACCAGAGTGCAGAAAAGGAAACCAGGTCTGTTTTTTATTGAAGCAAGAGAATTAAGAATACCATTGAGTCCGGTGTTATGAGACCAATTCTTCAAGAGTGGATAAATTATAAAAGTCCATGTGGGAATCAATTCTAGAAGAAAGAAAATCGTAGTTAGTATTATTAATATTACGGAAAGATATAAGACGGGGAAGCTTAGTAATAGAAAATAAGTTTAACATTAAATGAAAGGAGATAATGATCAGTTATGGTGAGTTCATCTACTGTAAGATCGAGAGGGACAACACCTGAGCAGCAGATCATGTCCAAGATATGTCCTTTACAATGGATGGGAACATCAGTATACTACTGGTATCCAAAACTCTCAATGCAAGATAAAAAGTCTCTAGTGAGAAGAATATTGATATTGTCCATATGTATATTAAAATCCCCCAACAAAATTATGTTTGAAGAAATTGTAGATAAATGGGCAAGAAAGATAGCAAGGTCGTTCAAAAAATCATTGTTTGATTTAGGGGAGCGGTAGAAAGTTGCAGTGATGATTGGTATAGGCCCAGACAATTGACACACAGTGGATTCAAAAAAGCTAACAGCAGGAGCAGACAACAGCAGGACTTTCCACTTCTCGTGATAAATTATCCCTGGCCAGAGGCATGGGGTTGACAAATGTAAACAAAACCCGGGGGTGTGGATTCATTAAGTTGAGAAAAGTCTTCAGGTTGTTGCCATGTCTCGATTAAACAGAGAAAGTCAAATTTACAGTCAATGAGAAGATCCTGGACGAGGTGCCCCTTGATTGTGAGTGAGCGGATGTTCAGTACAATGGTGCTGTCGCATTTGGCAACGGTGGTAGCCAACTGAGCTAGGTAAGCCAACACACTGTGGTCAGCAACCCTATCTGTGTTACGTAGAGGGTGCCGAGAGTTGGACCAGAAGGAGTTAATTCCTTTCGAGGTGTCCATTCGGAATCTCCGGCAGGACCCACGATGGATGTATCTCCGAAGAGGGAGAAATATGATGTCTGGGTCGAAATGCAGCACAGACAGCAGAGGCAGACTGGTGGAAATGCAATCAAAGAAACTCAGCACCTGAGTGCTGGAGTAAGCCCGTCGCAGGTTGGATAGTGAGCGACAGGAAAAACCAAATAAACATAAACCATATCCTACCAATCCACATTGTAGGCTAGGCCACAAGCACCTCAGCCGTCCAGAGAACAAACTAGGTATGTTTTGAAATGGGGTTAGGTTGAAGCAAGTGCATACACAGCCACGCAGAGATATCGGCAATAACAGCAATATCATCAGCAAAATCACCAGTCATAGCTAAAATCAACGGTCTAGTTACCAGCAAGCAGCAGTGACCAGCCCCACCAGCGTTCACTCAAACCATAAGATCAAAATGTTATCAAGGTTGTACAAAGTATTAAATGCAGTGGTGCAAGTAATTGTGGCAAGTGTGGTTTTATTGAAAATAATTATTTCTTGATGGGGAAATATTATTTATTCCCAGAATAAATTTACTTCAGTTAAAGGCTGGATTTCTGTCATTTTTTTCTAATAAGTCCAATTAGTCTTAAGTTTTCCATGCTAACTCAGAAGTGGTACAGGTGCATCTGAATAAATTAGAATATCATTGAAAAGTTAATTTATTTCAGTATATTCAATTCAAAAAGTGAAACTCATTTATTATGTAGATTCACTACAAACAGAAGGATACATTTCAAGCATTTATTTCTTTTTATTTTGCTGATTATGGCCTACAGATATTGAAAACCCAAAATTCAGTATCTCAGAAAATTATAATATTACATAAGACCAATAACATTTTTTTTAATACAGAAATGTTTGTCTACTGAAAAGAATGTCCATGTATGCACTCAATACTTCATCTGGGCTCTTTTTGCATGAATTACTGCATCAATGCGACGTGGCATGGAGGCGATCAGCCTGGGGCACTGCTGAGATGTTATGGAAGCTCAGGATGCTTTGATAGCGACCTTCAACTTGTTTGCATTGTTGGGTCTGGTGCCTTTCATCTTCTTCTTGACAATATAGTTTAGGTCAGGTGAGTTTGCTGGTCAATCAAGCACAGTGATACCATCATCATTAAACCAGGTATTGGTACTTTTGGCAGTGTGGGCAGGTGCAAAGTGCTTTAAAATTTCCTGGTAGATGGCTGTGCTGACTTTGGACTTGATAAAGCACAGTGGACCAACACCAGCAGATAACATGGCTCCCCAAATCATCACTAACTGTGGAAACTTCACAGTGGACCTCAAGCAACTTGGATTATGTATGTGCCTCTCCACTCTTCCTCCATACTCTGGGACCTTAATTTCCAAATGAAATGCAAAATTTGCTTTCACCTGAAAAGAGGACTTTTGAGCAACAGTCCAGTCCATTTTCTCTTTAGACCAGATATTTGATTCTAACATTGTCTGTGGTTCAAGAGTGGCTTGACACAAGGAATGCAACAGTTGTAGCCCATGTCCAAAATACGTCTGTGTGTGGTGGCTCTTGAAGCACCGACTCCAGCCACAAACCACTCCTTGTGAATCTCCCCCAAATTCTTCAGTGGGCTGTGATTCACAATCCTCTCAATGCAGCGGTTATCCCTGTTGCTTATGCACATTTTTCTGCCACATTTTTTCCTTCCACTCAACTTTCCATTAATATGCTTGGATACGGCATTCAGCAAACAGCTAGCTTCTTTAGCAATGAGTCAGCAGTCTTCCCCATGATTGTGTGGCCTGCTGAACCAGACTGAGAGACCATTTAAAGGCTCAGGATACCTTTGCAGGTGTTTTGGGTTAATTAGCTGAGTGGAGTGTGACACCATGAGTCTACAATATTGAAGAATTTTTTCACAACATTCTAATTTTCTGAGATACTGAATTTTGGGTTTTCATTAGCTATAAGCCATAATCAGTGAAATGAAAAGAAATAAACGCTTGAAATATATCACTCTGTGTGTAATGAATCTATTTAAGTTTCACTTTTTGAACTGAATTACTAAAATAAATAACTTTTTGATGATATTCTAATCTATTGAGATCTACCTGTATCTCTCAATTTGAAAGAAACACACAAATAATACTTGCCTACTCAGTAGAAGAAGAACTTCATTATCATGCATGCAGGTTTTTCTGTTGTAATTAGTTTTGTGTTTTTCTTAGATGAAGAAGGTGCTACACCAGTGAAAAGGAGACGAGTAAGCAGCGAAGAAGATCACACCCTTGAAAGTTGTCCCAGTGAAATGAAGTCTGAACCAAGAGAAGCTCTGACTCCAACTAGTACTTCTGACACTGAAACAAGAGACTCCTCCGTTATAGATCCAGGGACAGAACAAGATCCACCAACTCCTGAAAACATTTCTGTTAAAGATGATAAAATGGAGTTGTCATCTTCTGTTTCAGAGGAGACATTGTTTTGCCCCAAAACCTCTGAGGAGCATAGTGCAGAAAGTAAAAAAGAAGATAAACTCATTAAGGAGGAAGAGGAGGTGCAAAGTTCAAAGACATCAGATGTCACTGAAGAAGACCCACAATTTACATCTATTTCAGTTTTTGCTGGACTGACTGACATGCCAGACTTGAAAGGCTGTGATAATTCAATTTTGACTTTACAAGATCCAGAGATCAGTATAACAGCTAGCTGTGTTCATTCCAGAGGACTGTTTTCCTTCATGCAGAAAAATGACATTTTGGACACTTTGTGTAGGACTCTTGAATCAACAATAGGTGTGGTCTCCAAATTGTCTGGGAAAGGAAACCGCACTGCTTCTTGACAGTGCTCCTGGGCATGTATGCTTTTAATTCTTTTTAAAATGCTGTTTTTGTATACCTTCTGTTTATTTCTGGCTGTCTCATCAACTGCTCCATGCTTTAGTTTTTGTCAAATTATCTTTTCTGCTTGAATGGCAATAGATGAATATGGCTGAAGATTTCTGGAAAAAAATATCGAATCCAATTACATATGAAATCAACTATATATACAGCATGTCTGTGTGTGTGTGTGTGTATGTATATATATATATATATATATATATATATATATATATATATATATATATATATATAAATAAAAGTATAATGTGAATGATAAAGAAAGTTGCAGCTTTCGCACATTTTCTAAAAATTCAAAGTATAGTGCTTTTTCATTCTTTTCATTCAAAGTTATTTGAAGTGATTCTTTGTTGAAAGGTTGCCGCAGTGGGAGAAGGTTTACAGAATTTTACACTTCTCCCTGTCTGTATGTACTTTAAATTAATTGCATTTTTACTGTGTATAATATGGTGTCCTCTGTGCCAGTTTTGTACTTTACAAAAGAGGCTGAGTGCCTCATATTTCTGTGGTTCTTATTATCCACAATACGTTTACTTGTATATTAAATAACCACAAGAAACTTGATTCTGTTAAGAATCCTTTCTAAATGTGGCTTGATAGTGTATGAATGCGTGAGAGCACGGGTGGTATGAGTGAGTGGGTGTGTACAAGTATATGTGTATATATCATATATATGCGTATACCGATATTAAATGGTGCTTTATTAAGCAGGATACCTGTGAGACAAATAAAGCACACTTGATGTAACAATCTAAGGTTTTTATTTACTTAAATACATTCCTCTAGATACCAAGCTACCATTTCCAGTTTGATTTCCTTGTTGTTTGTTATGTAAATATATAAAATTAAGAGAACATCCAAAAGAACAATATAAAGGAAACACTGAAGTCACACTCATATATAGTTTCTTTTACACATCAGTGACAACCTGCCACCTTATGAAATTAAATGCGTAGTTTTGTGCTTCTTATATGTTCATTCATTAAGTTTTTTCACGTCATTTTAATTATACACCCTACACAAAAGTAAAAGAAAACTGGTAAAAAAAACACATCCACAGGAAAACCTACTGAGAAGCATGGATTTAGTTATTAATTGCATAAATTGTATTTTTTGATAATACAAAATATATTTTAAGTAAAGCAGTAGGCAGTTGTTTCTCAGTTAATCCTGATGCTTCTTTAAATCTTGAAGTTGTACTTGGGAATATGCAGTGAAATTCACTGATGTACTCCAACTAGCATATCTCTAGATTTACACATATTTTGCTAAAAAAAATAAGAGATTGCTTAGCAGTTTGTGTTATTTTTTTTCTTCAGTTTAACAACAGCAATAATATTATTGATACAGTGCATACGAGTTCCAAGATATGCTTAATCTTAAATTATGTGTTGTATGATTTTTTAGAACTTTTCAGTTTATTTTGCATTTGAACTGGGCAACAGAATACGCACATGTTGTTTGTACTCTGGATACCTGATGTCCATTTCAATGTTAATTGAATTTTGTATATGTTTTTATTAATTCTTGGTTAATTTATTTTATAGTTAAATGTTCCAATCAAAATTTTGTTTTAAGGAGTTAATAAATTTTTGCATATTTTAATTTATTCAGCCTGTGATTTAAATAATCTGATTGACTGAATTAAATAAAATTAATATTATTATCTGAACTGTATGTTGCATTCCAGAACAAATAGTTATTGTAACAGCATCAAACTATTCTTACTATCAAGGTCATTTTTCAGTGTCCTTCAATACATTTGTAACATCTGTAACTATTGTATGTTTTGTTAAACTGACTTAGGAAGAACAAAACAATTTATTTCTTTTTGTTTCTAGTGAATTTAAGTATATCCAGTTCATTTTGGGTTGTCAGTTCTCATGTAAAAGACCTGTCACATGTGTCCCCCAGGCACCCTTCACATTATAAAACAGAAATTGTTTCATGCTCATATTCTTGTGACTATAAAAAAAAAAAAGCTTTCCAGCTGTCCTATACTTTTGGTGTTTGTGGTATATAGTGTTTTTTTTTTCTTTTACTATCATGCCTCACATTTTTTTAAGAATATTTTTCCTGATTTTACACATTCAAGAGGCAGGAGTCTTTATGAATCACTCTTCTGTGTTTGTTTTTACCATCAGAACCTGCATCCCTGAACTCTGTTGTATAAGTCTTACTCCTTCACCCATTTATCTTAATTTTTGTCTCATTTTCATCAAAAAGGGTTTATAGCATATCATTAACTACAGTATCCTGGCTTGTGTATCCTTCATAAAAATGAGTAAATAACAAGTTTTGTTTTGCATTTAATATATATCACTTTTAAAGTTTCTCATAGATTACAATACAATACAATTTATTTTTTGTATAGCCCAAAATCACACAAGAAGTGCCGCAATGGGCTTTAACAGGCCCTGCCTCTTGACAGCCCCCAGCCTTGACACTCTCTAAGAAGACAAGAAAAAACTCCCAAAAAAACCCTTGCAGGGAAAAAAATGGCAGAAACCTTGGGAAAGGCAGTTCAAAAAGAGACCCCTTTCCAGGTAGGTTGGGTGTGCAGTGGATGTCAAAAAGAATGGCTACAATACAATACACAGAATAGAACAAATAATTAATACAGTATAAAAATAATTTTAGAGAAGTATGGAGTAGAATTTAACAGTAGATGATATCACATAATATGATTTGGATTTGTTTAGAGTCCTGGAGACCTCATTCATCAAGCTGCCTCCCCCATTTGTCCATTCCACAGCTGAAATAGCACTAATCCGATGAAAGGACCCCTCTTTCCCACGATTCCTGCGATCCACCATCAGGGATGACTTTACCTTAGGCAGGAAAAACAACTTGGCAGGTGGGCCGTGGCACCAAGTGCCACATTTGAGTACCAAGAAGAGAAACAGAATAGGTGAGGGTTAGTATCCAATTATAACTATCATGTTACTTATGTTTTAGTGCTAATGACTAACAACAGAGATGCAGTCTGTACAGTTAATCAGCAGCTCTAGTCAGGATATGCTAAACTGAAGTAGTGAGCCTTCAGCCACAATTTAAAATCTGAGACCGAAGGGGCACCTCTTATAGTAGCAGACAGACCATTCCACAGTTTAGGGGCCCTGTAACTAAAACCTCGACCTCCCACCGTTATTTTATTAATTCTTGGAATCATAAACAGACTGGCATCTTGAGATCTTAATGTGCACTCAGGTTTGTAAGTCATGATAAGTTCAGACAATTAAGCCGGACCTTGGCCATTTAATGCTTTATATGTTAAAAGGAGGATTTTGAAATCAGCCCTAAACTTAACCGGGAGCCAGTGTAAGGATTTAAGAACTGGAGTTATGTGTTCGTACTTTCTTGTTCTTGTAATAATTCTTGCAGCAGCATTTTGGATTAACTGGAGGCTATAGAACAGTTTGAACATCCAGTGAACACCACATTGCAGTAGTCAATCCTACTAGAAATAAATGCATGAATTAATTTCTCAGAATCCTGTTTATTTAGAAAACGCCTTAATTTCCTAACATTTTTAAGATGGAAGAAACATGATTTGGACAACTTTGTAATATGCGCTTTAAATGACATGCTAGAGTCAAAGATAACTCCTAGATTGCAGGCTGATTCAGTAAAATTAATGGTGATTCCAACTGAGTTAAATGATGACAGAATATTGTTGTGATCAGCGTCATTCCCTCCAACAATTGACATCTCTGTTTTATTGGTGTTTAAAGACAAGTAGTTCTCATCCATCCACTCCTTTAATTCACTAACACAACTGATTAACGACAACATCGGAGAAACTTCATTTGATCTAAATGAAAGGTATAACTGGGTGTCATCTGCATACGAATGAAAATTAACATTATGTTTCCTAATAAGAGATCCCAGTGGAAGCATGTAAATTGAGAATAGTAACTGTCCCAGTACTGAGCCCTGCGGGACACCATATCTCACTTCTGTGTATAATGAATACTGTCAGCACATTTCTGTACATATCGGAATCGTTTTGATAAATAAGAACTAAACCAAGCGAGCACAGTGCCTCTAAGCCCAACATTATTTTCTAGCCTGTGCAGTAAAATAGAATGGTCAATGTTGTCAAGTGCTGCACTTAAGTCTAACAACATAATTACAGTGGAGTTTCCTTCATCAGAGGATATCAGAATGTCATTTACAACCCGCGTTAGTGCCGTTTCTGTACTATGACCAGTGCGGAAACCAGACTGGAATTTCTCAAATAAATTGTAATGCATAAGGTGTGACTGAAGCTGATTGGCGACTACTTTTTCTAGTATTTTAGAAAGGGTAAATTTGAAATAGGCTTATAATTATTTAGTAGGTGTGGGTCTAGGTCTGACTTTTTAAGTAATGGTTTAATGACTGACACTTTTAGTGCATCAGGTACTGTGCCATGCAATAATGAACTATTGATAATGTTTAGAATATTCGCTGCAAGAACATCCATTGAACTTTTTACTAGTTTTGTTGGCACTGGATCTAGGGAACAAGTAGTGGGCTTCATTTTAGAAATTAAAGTTAAGACTTCCTGCTCAGTTACAGGATTAAAATTACTCAAGTGCTGAATGCAATATGAGGCAGGGTCTTCTAAGCTAGTATTTGGTTTGTACTGTGATGCTGAGATCTCGGATCTTATATTTTTAATTTTCTCATTGAAAGAAGTTCATAAAGTCTGTACTGCTAATATCTGTTGGTATTTTGCACTGTAGATCTGAATTTCCATTTGTTACTTTAGCCACTGTTCTAAACAGTACCCGAGGATTTTTATTATTGCTGTCTATTATTGTAGAAAAGTATTCTGAGTGAGCTTTAAAGAGAGCTTTTTTTATATTTATTAACACTCTCTGTCCATACAATTTGAAAGACATGTAGCTTTGTTGTTCTCCATCTGCAGTCCAGTTTTCGACACTCTTAATTTAAGAGCGCGAGTGTTTTCATTAAACCAGGGAGAGTTTCTATGTGCTTTGATCACTTTTGTTTTAAGTGGAGCCACTGTGTCCAGAGCATCTCTCAAGGTCACATTACAAGGTGATGTTAGCTAATCTAAATTGTTTTCCACGTTTGCATTTGATGTTAACTGATCTAAATT
Source organism: Erpetoichthys calabaricus (assembly GCF_900747795.2). NCBI lineage: Eukaryota > Metazoa > Chordata > Cladistia > Polypteriformes > Polypteridae > Erpetoichthys > Erpetoichthys calabaricus. The sequence goes on from NC_041408.2 coordinate 40,510,221, forward strand.
GTTTACCACAATTACACTCGACTTACTCAAAGTATCTATAAATTTTGAAACAGAATTACAATCTAGATGTCGCATTGTCTTTGTTTAAATCTTTGAGTGCGTTGGCAAGGGCAGGACCAAATCAAATGTAATTAAGTAGTGATTGGAAATAACCATTTAATGGAGTAATATTTAAGTTTTGAATTTCAACCTTGTAAGTTATAATTAAATCTAATGTATGATTATGATTATGAGTTGGACCTTTGACATTCTGACAAAATCCTACTGAATTTAACAAATAAGTAAAACATTTGCTAAAAGTGTCAGTTTCCACATCAATGTGTACATTAAAATCCCCCATCAGTACTACGTGATCATAATTTATAGCCAAATCAGATAGAAAGTTGCTAAATTCAGTCATGAACAATGAATATGGGCCCTGGTGGTCTGTAGACTAGCATTATAATTGTGTTAGAATCTGTTTTAATATTTAAAATGAATGCCTCAAAGGATGTAAAGTCACCTAAATTTTTAGACATGATTTGCATTTTGTTACAATGAATTATTCCAAGGCCTCCTCCTTGACCAGAATCTCTAGACTTACAGTATGAAGGAACGAGTATCTATCTGGTGACGCCTCAGCTAGGGGAACAGTATCACATTTACTAAGCCAGGTTTCAGTGAGAAGACACAGATCGGATTTTGTACTTAATACAGTAATCCCTCCTCCATCGCGGGGGTTGCGTTCCAGAGCCACCCGTGAAATAGGAAAATCCGCGAAGTAGAAACCATATGTTTATATGGTTATTTTTAGAATGTCATGCTTGGGTCACAGATTTGTGCAGAAACACAGGAGGTTGTAGAGAGACAGAAACGTTATTCAAACACTGCAAACAAACATTTGTCTCTTTTTCAAAAGTTTAAACTGTGCTCCATGACAAGACAGAGATGACAGTTCTGTCTCACAATTAAAAGAATGCAAACATATCTTCCTTTTCAAAGGAGTGCGCATCAGGAGAGAGAGAACAAAGCAAGCAGTCAAAAAAAAAAATCAATAGGGCTTTTTGGCTTTTAAGTATGCGAAGCACCGTCGGTACAAAGCTGTTGAAGGCGGCAGCTCACACCCCCTCTGTCAGGAGCAGGAAGAGAGAGAGAGAGAGCCACAGAAAAACAAAGTCAAAAATCAATACGTGCCCTTTGAACTTTTAAGTATGCGAAGCACCGTGCAGCATGTCCTTCAGGAAGCAGCTGCACACAGCCCCCCTGCTCACACCCCCCTACGTCAGCGCGAGAGAGAGAGAGAAAGTAAGTTGGGTAGCTTCTCAGCCATCTACCAATAGCGTCCCTTGTATGAAATCAACTGGGCAAACCAACTGAGGAAGCATGTACCAGAAATTAAAAGACCCATTGTCCGCAGAAACCCGCGAAGCAGCGAAAAATCCGCGATCTATATTTAAATATGCTTACATATAAAATCCGTGATGGAGTGAAGCCGCGAAAGGCGAAGCGCGATATAGTGAGGGATCACTGTATAATATCATTTACCAAAACAGCTTTACTGCTAAGAGAGCGAATGTTCAATAAGCAGCATTTAAAACTGCATGCTTCTTTCTGAACTGGTGATATATTTTTTGTTTTAATTTGAAGTAAATTTCTATTACAGATGCCCCTGGTGGAGGGTCTGGTTTTATCCCTTGGTCTAATTATACACCTTATTTTTTGGTTATCAGGTAATTTAAGGTTTGCATCAAAACTAAATTTACTGGATGCCCCATAACAGGGATTATGGGTAACAGCTTCAGGACAGTAACAAGTAAGATAAAACAACAGCCTGTGATTTAAGATCACATGACTGCGGCCTGGATGGTGCTCTAATCACTCAGCCAGGCAGTTATGCTGCCATATTTTGGGATAATACATAAGATCCCCTCCAGTTAGGATGAAGACCATCTCTTTTGAAAAATCCAGGCCTTTCCCAAAAATCATCCCAATTGTTCATAAACACTATGCTTTTATTTGCACACCAGGTTTTTAGCCTGCAGTGAAGGGAAAGCAATCTGCTATAAATCACATCTCCTCTATATAATCTTGGTAAGGGGCCAGATACAACTCAATTCCGACATTTTCTTTTAGCTTTGGTGCATAGAGAGATGAAGTTCCTCTTTAATACCTCAGATTGCTGTAAATAAATATCATTAGTGCCGACATGCAGCAATAAGGTAGATACTTCATCATCAGTGACACGATCTAATGTGGCCTCTATGTCAGAAATCTTGGCCCCTGCGAGGCATTTAACATTAACTGCTGGTTTAACACAGTTTGGAATTCTAACATTCCGCACTATGGAATCGCCAATTATGAGCACTTTCTTATTCTCAGTATACACCGACATGCTGCAGAGTGCTGAGAATCTGTTCTGGGTCCGAATTGGTGACCTGGGTGCCAAGGGACTAAATTTTGGCTTCTTGGACCCCTGTCTTACTGTTACCCACTCACCCTGTGACTGAATTGGTGCTGCTGGCTTCGGCCGCGCACTCACTACAGTAGTACCTGGAGAGACTGAAGCCGAATCAGAAGTAGCCAAATTGTCTAAACAAACCGAGTCGATCCAATTTTCGGTTTGCCTAATTGCTATCAGGTTCCTAACGCGGTCCTCCAATTCGCTTATTTTCCCAACCAACTCTAAATTAACTAAACACTTTTGGCAGGTGAAGCCGTCTACACTGTCAGCTGGAAAACTTGAACTGTACATGCTACAGGACACACAACATATAAACGTGCCCTCAACGTAGTAACTTCGGTGCTTTGGCACTTTCCGCGTTCAACTGAATCACTAAGACACCGTCGGCTTTAAGTTTCCACCACCCGCTGAGCGAACGACTTTGATTTCTCACTGCCATTTATGTCTCTTGGTCAGCTGCCGGCTTTACTTCAGTTGAACTTACTTGGGTGTTTGCGAAGGGCTACGATCCTGTGGAAGATGCTGCTGCTCTGTGCTTCCGCTCGCTGCTACCCTCAAGATGTGTGGCCTGAAAACACGATTGTCTTGTTACATTCCTGAGTTTCATAGTCCAAAAGTTTGAGTAATTTATACCCGAGAAAACAGAACAATGCAAACAGTAAGAGTGGCTAAAGAGGCTAAGAAAACACAATTCAAACAAGCAAGTGATTCCTCCATCAATAATCTAAAAGCCATACACATTCTTGGCAGATTTTTTTGTTTTTTAATGTAATTTTGTCATTTTAATTAAGGTATCAAATTATAATTAGCATATTTTGGCCCTATGACCAAGTTCATTGCTAACAGGTGAAAAGACAATCAATTTTACAACCCTGCTAATTAATCCAACAGCAGTTGTGTTTATAATTGAGTGATGCTGTAGCCATTTCATACTTTATGGCAGAATCATGTTTCAAATCTTTCCTAACTAACGGATATTTGTAGTAGCAGAAATACAGCTTCAGAATTGGATGAGTACTGAGAAGATTACTGAACTAAAAGTATTATACATGTACATTTTTCCTTTTCTATAAATTTGCAGGCAGAGCTGATGAAAACTTACTGCACAAGTGACCAGCATAGATTCTTGTGCTTCATGGCTTAACCTAACTGAAGAGTTCAAGAAGCATGTGTGAAGTTAATTTTTGCATGTTCAATGTAATTGCTTTTTTTTTGTTTTGTTTTGAGTAGTTATTTGGATATATTTTATCAGCAGATAATTGGTCTGCATGTCCAACAAGGATAGAGATTTTTCCCTTATGAATGTAAACAAGCTAAATTAAAAGTTTTTACATTAGATTTATTAGAAAGTCGTAGCTAAAGGATATCTGGTATTGAAAACCTCTTAAGTCTTTTTCCAGTCTGCTCGCTTTTAGGGCTTTTTTATTTGTCTCCTATTGCTATGTGTGAGACATGCCCGGACACCACCAGACTGAGACCACACCTTTCCAAATGCACACATTTTATTAAGCATCAGTAAACACAGTCCCGCACAGCACACTGTGCTCCCAGCACCAATCATCCCTACTCCGGGCTTCTTTCTTACTGTCCGTGGGCCACCTTTCCTCTCTCCACGGGAGCCTTGTCCTGCTCCCACTCCCGACTCTAGCTCCCTGATTGTAGGGAGGCGGCCCCTTTTATTGTCACCCAGATGTGCTCCAGGTGCTTGATGATGTTCTTCAGGCAGCACTTCCTGGTGTGGCGGAAGTGCTGCTCTTGCACCAGGAAGCACTCCGGGCGTCCCTGGAAGGCTCTTCTTCCATCTTCCCGGGTGTGTGGCGGAAATAAATGTTTCACGGGCTCCATGAGGCTCGGGGCACACCCTGGCGGTGTCCATGGGCCCCAACGGGCTTGAGCCTCCTTGCTCCTCTTCCGATCCAGGGCAGTTGCCCCCTCGTGGCCCAGAGGACGTAAATGCCACCTCCTGGTCCTTCCAGGTGTCCCGGCTGGGTCTGTCCCCCAGCCTCCTGTGACAATATGTCACCTATTAAAGTTCACTTACTAATTGCATGTAAATTAGTACATATAACTATAGTTATGCCAAGATTACTATGTTTTCATTTAAAAACTTTATAAATTATAAAATCACTGGCACATGAGGGGAATGGTAGGTGCCGCCGTGAGTGGCAGCCTTTCCAGCAGCTCCGTGTACGACTTTATATTTCTACCGTTTTCTTACTACTTGGACATGGATTTTTACACACCAAGACTCGTCTATTCAGGTAGTCAACTTCAAGTGCTGAAAACAAAGGCCCGTGCTGGTGTGGTTCCCTATTTACCCGACGAGGTAAGAAGATCGTATCATGGCAGCAGAGCCGGCGCTAAGCTAAAGGCTAAGCGGCTAGTGAGGAAGTGGCGATACAACAACAACAACAACAACATTTATTTATATAGCACATTTTCATACAAAAAGTAGCTCAAAGTGCTTTACATAACGAAGAAAAGAAGAATAAAAGACAAATAAGAAATTAAAATAAGACAACATTAGTTAACATAGAAAGGAGTAAGGTCTGATGGCCAGGGTGGACAGAAAAAACAAAAAAAAACTCCAGAAGGCTGGAGAAAAAAATAAAATCTGTAGGGGTTCCAGGCCACGAGACCGCCCAGTCCCCTTTGGGCATTCTACCTAACATAAATGAAATGGTCCTTTTTGTAGTTAGGGTTCTCACGGAGTCACTTGATGCTGATGGTTATACAGACTTCTGGCTTTTAATCCATCCATCATTGTTGGAACATCATGGTGCTTTGGGTAGATGGTGGTGGCACAAGCCACCACCAATAGGACACCGGAAAAGAAAACAGAAGAGAGAGTAGGGGTTAGTACAAATTTTGAATGAATAGTTATTATAATGAATTGGATATACAGAGTGTCAGGATTAAATTACAGTGAAGTTATGAGAAGGCCATGTTAAAGTAATGTGTTTTCAGTAGTTTTTTAAAGTGCTCCACTGTATTAGCCTGGCGAATTCCTACTGGCAGGCTATTCCAGATTTTAGGTGCATAACAGCAGAAGGCCGCCTCACCACTTCTTTTAAGTTTTGCTCTTGGAATTCTAAGGAGACACTCAGTTGAGGATCTGAGGTTGCGATTTGGAATATAAGGTGTCAGACATTCCGATATATAAGACGGGGTGATATTATTTAAAGCTTTATAAACCATAAGCAGAATTTTAAAGTCAATTCTGAATGACACAGGTAACCAGTGTAGTGACATCAAAACTGGAGAAATGTGTTCGGATTTTCTTTTCCTGGTAAGGATTCTAGCAGCTGCATTCTGCACTAACTGCAAACGATTGATGTCTTTTTTGGGTAGTCCTGAGAGGAGTGCATTACAGTAATCTAGCCGACTAAAGACAAACGCATGAACTAATTTCTCTGCATCTTTCGATGATATAAGAGGTCTAACTTTTGCTATGTTCCTTAGGTGAAAAAATGCTGTCCTAGTGATTTTATTAATATGCGATTTAAAATTCAGATTACAATCAACGGTTACCCCTAAGCTTTTTACCTCCGATTTGACTTTTAATCCTAATGCATCCAGTTTATTTCTAATAGCCTCATTGTATCCATTATTGCCAATCACTAAGATTTCGGTTTTTTCTTTATTTAATTTGAGAAAGTTACTATTCATCCATTCTGAGATACAGGTTAGACATTGTGTTAGCGAATCAAGAGATTTGGGGTCATCAGGTGCTATTGATAAATACAGCTGTGTGTCATCAGCATAGCTGTGGTAGCTCACGTTATGTCCCGAGATAATCTGACCTAATGGAAGCATGTAGATTGAGAAGAGCAGCGGACCCAGGATAGAGCCTTGTGGAACACCATATAGAATATCATGTGTCTTTGAGTTATAATTACCACAACTAACAAAGAATTTTCTCCCTGCCAGGTAGGATTCAAACCAGTTTAAGACACTGCCAGAGAGGCCCACCCATTGACTAAGGCGATTCTTAAGAATATTATGATCAATGGTGTCAAATGCGGCACTCAAATCTAAGAGGATGAGAACAGATAAATCGCCTCTGTCTGCATTTACCCGCAAGTCATTTACTACTTTAACGAGTGCAGTTTCTGTGCTGTGATTTGTTCTAAAACCTGACTGAAATTTATCAAGAATAGCATGTTTATTGAGGTGCTCATTTAACTGCATAATGACTGCCTTCTCTAGAATTTTACTTAAGAAAGGCAGGTTAGAGATGGGTCTATAATTTTCAAGAGAAGAGGGGTCGAGATTATTTTTCTTAAGTAGGGGTTTAACTACCGCAGTCTTAAGACAGTCTGGGAAGACCCCCGTATCTAATGACGAATTTACTATGTCAAGAACATTATCAATAAGCACACCCGATACTTCTTTGAAAAAATTTGTTGGTATTGGGTCAAGGGCACAGGTGGAGGGTTTCATTTGAGAAATTATTTTATGTAAATCAGGTAAATCTATCCTAGTGAAAGACTCTAATTTATTTATTATGGAGTACTGGGGTTTCGGGGGATCCTTAGTGTTGGGGAGATATACTATGTTATTTCTAATATCATTAATTTTTTGATTGAAAAATACAGCGATAGCCTCACAGGTTTTACTGGAAGTACTTAGGAGGCATTCCTTTGAGTTACCTGGGTTTAACAGATGATCAATTGTCGAAAATAACACTCTGGGATTACTAGCATTGTTATTTATAAGCTTAGAGAAATAGCAGCGCCTCTCAAGACGGACTGTGTTATTGTATTCTGTTATTTTAACTTTTAATATTTCATAGTCAATAGTTAGTTTAGTCTTCCTCCATTTACGCTCAGCTCTACGGCATGTTCTCTTTAAATCAGACACTCTTTGGGTCTTCCAAGGTATAACAATGCTAGAAGATTTTTTAACTGTCTTTTCAGGTGCAACTATGTCAACAGCAGCCCTCACTTTAGTATTAAATCTTTCCACCTTACTATTTACATTCTCCTCGCTATTATAGTTGGCACTATAAACGGACTGATTGGTTAGAATGTTTGTAAGTTTTAAAGTTGCTGATGAGTCAAAGAAGCGTTTTTTAACAATATGCTTCTCATGAGTGTTTTCTATCATTATTTCTATATTAAAAAGTAGAAGAAAATGGTCTGAAAGACCCGTATCAATGACCTGCTTTATATCAACTTTTAGTCCTTTAGTAATTACTAAGTCTAACGTATGACCTGCTTTATGTGTAGGCTGATTAACGAGCTGTCTCAAATCAAAAGAGTCCAGGAGGTTCATAAATTCTTTTACTTTTTGGTCACATTGATTATCTACATGAAAATTAAAGTCGCCGACTATTAAGAGTGCGTCATAGTTCGTAATTAAGATTGACATCAAGTCAGAGAATTCCTCAAAGAAAGACGCGTTGAATTTAGGAGGTCTATACACGGATAATACTAGAACGTGAGAATCTCCCTGAATAACAATGGCGAGATACTCAAAAGACTTGAACTTACCAAAACTGATATTTTTACATTTTAACCTGCTAGAGTAAATGTTTGCTAGCCCTCCACCTCTCTTTCCTTGGCGATCAGCACGAATAAAACTGTAATCCGGAGGCGCAGATTCGATTAAAACAGCTGCGCCATCTGAGCTAAGCCACGTTTCACTTAGTGCAATAAAATCTATTTTTTTTTCACTAATAATGTCGTTGATAAAAAACGTCTTGTTAGTTAAAGCTCTAATATTTAATAGTGCCATATTCAATGTTTCGGAGGAGCAGAGATGAATACTATGTGCGTTATTGATATAGGGAACAGGAATTAAGTTATTTTTATTAGCGCCGCTCTGCGTGTATTTTTTATTTAATCTATGATCTGTTTTTACAGTTTTAATACATTGTTCATCTAAAGTAGTAACTTTAATTAAATTATTGGCGTTTATGCCGTATTGCCTAGATTTTCTATGTGCATTAAGATTGGTTATTACAGTATTTATGTTGCGCACTTTTATGGAAGATTTTTTTAAACAATTATCATGACCAAACACAGGAGTGGCATTTCGGATACAAACCTTCGGTGCCTTCTGTGATCCTGGGAAATGTGAACTCACTACCAAATAAGATTGATGAAATGGCTGCACTGGTGAAAAATGTCAGGACCTACAGAGAATGCAGTTTGTTGTGTTTTTGTGAAACGTGGCTAACAACTAACACCCCAGATGGTAACGTGGAGCTACCCAGATTTAGCACAGTTAGAGCGGACAGAGACGCAAATACCTGCGGGAAGCACAAAGGAGGAGGACTCGCTGTCTATGTGAATACAAGAAGGTGCAACCCTGGACATGTAAAAGTCAAAATCTCCACTTGCTGCAGGGACATCGAACTGTTGGCCGTAAGTCTGTGTCCCTATTATTTGACCAGAGAGTTTGGACACGTTATTGTTTACATCCCTCCACGGGCAAACGTGGAGATAGCGTGTGACGTCATCCATGCCGCAGTTATTAAACTACAAACACAGCACCCCGAGGCGCTTGTGCTAATCGCTGGAGACTTTAACCATGTGACGCTGGACAAAACATTACCTGCCTTCTCCCAGTATGTGGATTGTAACACACGGAGAAATAGGACTATTGACCTACTGTATGCAAACGTTGAAGACGCATACAACGCCACCCCGCTGCCTGCGCTTGGGAAAGCAGATCATAACCTGGTTCTACTTCAGCCTCACTACAAACCAAGAGTGAGGGAGCTACCTACAACCACACGCTCATTCAGGAAGTGGTCCCCCGAGGCAGAGCAGGCTCTGAGAGAATGCTTTGGAACTACGGACTGGGATATCCTGCAGGGATATATATATAGTGAGAACATTGAGGAGGTTGTTGACTGCACTACTGACTACATCAACTTCTGTATGGACATTGTAGTTCCAGTAAGAACAATATGCTGCTATGCTAACAACAAGCCATGAATTACAAGTGACATCAAGGGTCTTTTGAACCAGAAAAAAAGGGCTTTTAAAGGCGGTGATCAGCATGAGTTCAAGCGCGTGCAGAAGGAACTCTGAGTCCAGTTCAGGGCAGCGAAGGAGCAGTACAGGAGAAAGCTGGAGCAGAAGTTGCAGAATAACAGCATGAAGGAAGTGTGGGATGGGATGAAGATCATCACTGGCTGCAGCTCGAAGCGGGGTGCCACCATCGAGAGAAAGAGGTGGAGAAAGCGAACCTGACGAACAAATTCTTTAACAGGTTTGACCACCCTAACCCACTCTCACCTCAGAGTACTGCATCCTCCACCCATCCTTCTGCTGATACCAGCATAGGAGAGAGTTCCCCCCCCTACCCACAATTACAGCAGCCCAGGTAAGCAGAGAGCTGAGGAGACTTTGTGCCAGCAAAGCAGTGGGTCCAGATGGAGTATCGCCATGACTGCTGAAGGCCTGTGCGTTGGAGCTGGGGAGTCCTCTACAGCGCATCTTCAACCTGAGCCTGGAACAGGGGAGAGTCCCAAGGCTTTGGAAAACATCTTGCATCACCCCAGTCCCAATGGTATCACATCCTAGTGAGCTGAATGACTTCTGGCCTGTCACTCTGACGTCACATGTAATGAAGCTGCTTCACCACCTAAGGCCACAGGTCCATCACGCCCTCGACCCTCTGCAGTTCGCATACCAGTAGAAGGTGGGAGCGGAGGATGCCATCATCTATATGCTACACCGATCACTCTCCCACTTGGACAGAGGCAGTGGTGCTGTAAGAATTATGTTTCTGGACTTCTCTAGTGCCTTCAACACCATCCAACCTCTGCTCCTCAGGGACAAGCTGGCAGAGATGGGAGTAGATTCATACCTGGTAGCATGGATCGTGGACTATCTTGCAGACAGACCTCAGAATGTGCGTCTCGGGAACTGCAGGTCTGACATTGTGGTCAGCACTACAGGAGTGCCTCAGGGGGCTGTACTTTCTCAGGTCCTGTTCAGCCTATATACATCGGACTTCCAATACAACTCTGAGTCCTGCAATGTGCAAAAGTTTGCTGACAACACTGCTATCGTGGGCTGCATCAGGAGTGGGCAGGAGGAGGAGTATAGGAACCTAATCAAGGACTTTGTTAAATGGTGCGACTCAAACCACCTACAACTGAACACCAGCAAAACCAAGGAGCTGGTGGTGAATTTTAAGAGGCCCCTCCCAGTCCCTGTGATCATCAGAGGTGACTGTGTACAGAGGGTGCAGACCTATGAATACCTGGGAATGCTGCTGGATGATAAATTGGACTGGACTGCCAGTACTGATGCTCTGTGCAAGAGAGGACAGAGCTGACTATACTTCCTTAGAAGGCTGGCATCCTTCAACATCTGCAATAAGATGCTGCAGATGTTCTATCAGACGGTTGTGGTGAGTGCCCTCTTCTACACGGTGGTGTGCTGGGTAGGCAGCATAAAGAAGAGGGACGCCTCACGCCTGGACAAACTGGTGAGGAAGGCGGGCTCTATTGTAGGCATGGAGCTGGACAGTTTGACATCCGTGGCAGAGTGACGGGCACTGAGCAGGCTCCTGTCAATCATGGAGAATCCACTGCATCCACTAAACAGTATCATCTCCAGACAGAAGAGCAGCTTCAGCGACAGACTGCTGTCACTGTCCTGCTCCACTGACAGACTGAGGAGATAGTTCCTCCATCACACCATGCGACTCTTCAATTCCACCCGGGGAGTAAACGTTATACAAAGTTATTGTCTGTTATACCTGCCTCGCAGTCTCCACCTTGCTTTTTTTTTTTTTTTTTTTTAAACTTGCACTGTGTTTTTATTGCTCTTTAATTAATATTGTTTTTATCAGTATGCTGCTGCTGGAGTATGTGAATTTCTCCTTGGGGATTAATAAAGTATCTATCAATTAATCAATCATCTTTGCCCACACTAGCCTTTTCACATTGTTTCCAAAAGTATCTCTGTCCACACTAAAAATTACTAGAAACACGTATGATTAGCCGTTAGCCTTTACTGGGCATGCGTGCATTACCAGAAAAATCCCTGAAGAGAAGGTAATACTGCTAGCCACAAGACTTATTGCTAAACTGTAGCTAACCACTAAATTATTTGCCTTTTGACTGGACAAACACTCCACCAGAGAATGAATTTACACAGGTTCCACATTAAACATGGCAACACAGATGTTCCTGTAGCAGCCCACTTCAACAGCCATGGACACTGTGAGAGGGACTTTAAAGTCACAGGGCTTATGGGCAACTTCAAAACACAGTAAGAGATAAAAGAATGGGATGTTAAACTCATGCTAAAATGTAATACATTACAACATGGTTTGAATAGAGACAAAAGTTTTATGGCCAGATATGAGGATTGTTTGTATCTCTCAGAATGACACAGACAACCTGTCTGCAGACCCTTATTGTTATGAAAAACTCATCAGAAACTTCAAAATTGCTTTGTTGGACAGTTATCTTATCCAAATATCTTGACCATACATTGCTCTTCTCTCTCTTGTTAAATGAACCCTAGCCCGAAGGAATCTAATTTTTTACATTTAAGATTTCTCACTTAAAGATTTACCAATGTTGTTTCTTGTCCTAGTGTGTATATAAACACAGGGAACTCCAGTTTCTGTATTACATCTTGCCTGAAGAAGGGGCCTGAGTTGCCTCGAAAGCTTGCATATTGTAATCTTTTTAGTTAGCCAATAAAAGGTGTCATTTTGCTTGACTTTTCTCTGTATTCAAAGTGTACAAAACACACTTTTAATGCATGCAGGTAAGCTTTACAAGCGCCATGGAAAGCAACTACTCTGTGTCCGCTATGTTGTAATATGGTATTCTTCCGTAAAGGGTAACAATGTAGTAAATGAGACATTGTAATTAGCTGAATCTAATCAGGAAAGTGCTACATAATCAGTACAAAAAAAATCGGAGCGTAGTTAGTTATTCTGTGTTTGTTTCCGTCCGTGCAGATTAGAACACTGAGACTGTGGTTTCAGAAGTGTACAGCTCTGGGGAGCATTTTCAAAAGTATTCTTTTTCAGGGATTAAAAACACTAGGATAGTGTAGACGAAAGGTAAAAAATGAATCTAATGTCTGCGTTTTTACATGAAAACATAGTACAGTAGTATGAATGGGGCCTAAGAATATCACTATAATCTGTACATATGACAGTAGTGACTCTATAGCCCCAAATTAATCTATAACTCATTTTTGAGGGTTTTTAGTTAAGTCTGTTCAGTTTTGTCTCTGGACTGAATCAGTTCTTTTAATCTGTTTCTGAAGTTCATGACTGGTCAAAAATCCTGACCATGAAGCATTAGTTCAAAAACGTATCTGATATATGACTACAGATTTGACTACAGACTTGTCATTCTGTTAACATTAATTGCATCTTACACTGTTAGCTTAACTTGTGATAACTCCTGGTATCTAAGAAATTTTGATTGTTTTAAATTTTTTATTGGTAAATTGAATAAACTAAATGTGATTTCCTCTTAAATTTTTTATTTTATAATAGACCAGGGCTCTGGAGTATGGTGAGCCAAGTGGCTGTTGTTGTGGATTGCACTGTCAGTAGTGCAAAGACTTTACAGTTCATCCTTTATGTACTAAGGGGTTTTTGCCATTATTGCACCTAAGTTACATACCCAAAAATAAATGGCTATTATTCTGCTTATGTAATAAAAGAACTGCAAATGTCTAAGTGTAGTGAGTACTACAATCCCTGGTTTATGTGTGTGTGACAAGCTCTAAGGGGCTCTGTCCAAGGCTGCCAGCAATGACATTGTCCCTACCCATGCAACCCTGCACTGGATGAAGCTGGTATGAAAATGTATTTATGTACTTAGTTTGTTCCAGACAGGAAAAGAATAAAGCAACAGCAACAAAAAATAAATAAACATACTTAACCTCTGTATGGTAAATTCAACAGGAGTGGATGTGGGAATTGTAGCACAGAAACTCTTTTGTACAGTTTCTCTGTGTCTAGTGGTAATCAGAAATTGTTTGTGGGACTGGCATGAAAAATAATTTTGAAAGTAAAGTTTTGGATGAGTACATGATTATATGTACATAGTTATGAATTGTCTGCTTGGTTCTTCAGAGTGATAATGTAGTTTGTGTGTTATATATATTTTTTCCCCTAAAAATAACTGCTATTCTTGTTTTGAAGGATTGTTTAGGTGCAAGAGACCAAATGTTTCCAAAAAGGGAGGCACCTTGTACCAAACAGTATAACTATGCAATGCTATGGGATATGACGTATAAACCTGGGATAACGACAGCTGATGGGTTGGGATACAAAGGAAAACAGATTCTAGGGAAGTACATCCTAAATTGTCTTGGTTATGTATTATAAAACCCAGTTTGTTTTTTTTGAAGAGTAATCCCTAGAGGGACTCATTGTTTTTGTGTTTTTATTTAGCTAATATTGGTGTAAAATTTGTATTAATCATATATATACTTATTTTTAAAAAATGTAGTTTCTCAGCCATTTTTGGGTTGCAGGTGCCATGTCATGAGCACATGAGAATTCTTCATGATATAATCTGCCGCCCCTGACTACTGATTCTAATTACAGTTGTTTAAACAAACCCATACCCTCGAACCTGCTCTTGGTTTGATTTCCAGTGTGTAATTGCGCTAGTTCCTGCCTTCCAGGGGTAGGTGGTGTTGGAGGAGGTGAGGCAAGCATGATTAGAAATGGGATAAAAAAAATATCACACAGGGCTGTCTATCTTTACAGTTGAGGAGAGGCAGAGTTGGGATAATTATACGTGAACAAGACACTGGCTGAATCAGCTTTTATTTCCTTCATGTGCTTCCAACAAAGCAACCTGAGCAGCATGGATGAAAGAGTTGGAGGGTCCCCACGTGAAATTGTGAGCAGCAGCGTGGTACAACACAATACAAATACATTCAAGCAGCAAGTTGTCCGTGGTGAACATTCACATGACTAGCAACATTCAATCAAAGGGCAATTCACGTGGAACTTCAAGCGGGTACTCATAGAAGTTGAAAACTGGAAGAGCACTGCTCAGAAAAACTTGCATGTGGAGAACGTGTAGCAGACTGTATTCATGACACTTGAACTGTAAAAGTACACGCCGCAACATTTCAATTCTTAGCAGTACTTGCAAATCAGCAAATACATTGTTCTCAATAGAGTCAAAACTGTGACTCAAGGCCTTCATCTTCCATATCATTAGTATTCTTTAAGTTTTCTAGGATTTCCTCAGTCATGTGTTTGTTTTTTTTTTTTCTTTTTTTGTGCAATAAAACGTAAACTCGTACTGCACATCAACCAGACAATCTTCATGCAGCCTCACAGAAGCTGTGTAACAATGCATACAAATGTGTAAAGACAAGCTGTTGCATTAGCAATTTATTTCTGTCATTTACACACGGCTCTTACATGTCATACAAGTGACCAGACATAGTCATCTATACATCATTGAAAAGGTCTGATCTCAGCTATCCATTAGTATTTGGTGTGACACTGGTGGAAGCTTGGCTTAGTTACTCAATGACAGTCAGATAATGTGTCCTCAAGCCACTCCAGTGTTGTCTTGGATGTATGCTTCAGGACGGTATTGTGCCGAAAGGTTGGACCATCACCCCTATCTGAGGTCATGTGCACTCCAGAGCAGGATTTCTTCCAGGGCGTCTCTATGTGGCTGCATTCTTCTTTCCCTCCATTCTGAGTAGTCCCACTGTCCATGCCACAGAGAAGCATCCCCAATAGCATGATGCTATTAGGGATGGTATTAGGCAGGTGAGATGAGCAGTGCCTAAATAGTTTACTTTTTCTCTCATCAGACCAGATCATCTTTTTCCTAATGTTCTCAAACTCCAAGTAGGCTAGTATTTGCCTTTTATTCAAGAGTGACTCCTGTCTAACTACTCTCCCATGAACACTTAATTTGTAGAGTGCTCATGAAATGGTTGTCCTTCGGACAGACATTTCTGTGTCAGCAGAGAAGTTCTGAAGCTCTGTTAGAGTGACAATTTGGTTCTTGTTCATTTCTCTGACCAGGGCTTTTCATGTGCAGATGCTCATCTGGGCCAACCACCAAACTTTAGGAAGAGTCCTGGTGGTTCCGTTTCCCATTTATTGATGCCACTGTGCTTCCGGGAACACTTAAAGCTTTGAAAAAAGATTTATACCCTTGAACCCCATCTGTGCCTCACCGCAGTTTTATTGAAGTTATCTCCAGAGAGTTCCTTGGACTTTATGACTTGGTTTTTGTTTTGACATGCAGTGTGAAAGTCCCCTCCGTCATCTCCATGTTTGGGAGTAGGCCCCTAATCCTCCATGGCATACGACTTTCCCTAATTAAATTAGGCACTTTTCAGGTCTTCTGCTTCAGTTTCTCTTTGTAGATTTGTATCCTTTCAATGTCCTACCTCCGTCCCCCCATAAATGAATTCATTTAGACATGTTGCCTTTCTGTTTGGCTTTTTATCAGATGAACATTGTCCCCCTGTGAGCCCCTGATGCTCCTTCCAGATTCCCTTGGGTCCATGACACACCATCACTGAAGGTCACCCTTCCAGATGCACATTTAATTGGAAATTTCGTCAGCAAAGGGGGAGGAAGTGGGGCACACTGGTGTTGTGAACATTCCAGTCAGTCATCGCTGTTAGACCTTTTCCCCTCTCATCAGTTTGCACTGACTGGGCTTCTTTGCCATTTTTCCCCTCCTGCAGACCTGGAGGTGGGAGCTTCTTTGCAGGGACTGTAGTTATAGAGATGCTGACAAATTCTTACAGTTGGCACGGTCACATCTCATTTGTACTTGTTTGGATTAAAAAGTGGGCACTGTTGAGGAGTTCCTTTTGTTTTATTTTTTCAATATTTTTGTCATGATGGCAACAGTTTGGTATTTTAAAAAAAATGAATCATGCAGAAAAAAATTACAACACTATTTATTTATTTAAATAATACATTAAGAATTAATAATAAGTTACACCTCTGAGAACCAAAGTGTGATTCATCTGTACAGATTTATAAAACTGTGCGATTTCTAGTTCTGTATTTTATCTTAAGCCAAATACTAAAAGAAGAATTTTCTTTACTGTAAATTTTTGAACTTTTCAGACATCTACATCATTTTCAAGCCCTGGGGCCTCATGTACAAATGGTGCATACACAAAAAAATGTTGTGTGTGCCCATTTCCATGCTCCCATCGTGATGTATAAAAACTAAACTTGGTGTAAAGCCACGCACATTTCCACAGTAGCTCAAACCCTGGAGTACGCAAGTTCTCTGCTCGGTTTTGCAAACTGGCGGCACCCAGCGTCAAAGCAGTGCTTTTGTTCCAGTGTGGTTTCCCTTTCTTTTTTAGATCCACATCCCTGACGCAGCTTTATCATGTACACTGAAATTAACTACATATTGTTTATTAGTTTAGGGCATCTGATTGTAATTAACTCATAGCAATATAATGGTCCATGAAATGGCCAAACTATTCCAGATACCATAGCTGCTTTAGTGTTGTTACTCTCACTGCACCTTCTTCTTCCTCTTCCAGCTGCTCCCGTTAGGGGTTGCCACAAAATAAATAAATAATAATAAAAAAATGTTATTAAAGTGGAAATTTCGTGATTAAAGTTGACATTTCGAGCATTTTTCCCCACTGTGTCCCTATTTTTTTTTTCTTTTCTCTGTACCCTAATAACCTTTCATATGACACTCAGACGGTGGGCTACGACTCACCTTTTCACTGTGACTTTGATATCTGACAACTTCTTTTTTTTTATTTCGGGCACTGTGCGACTTTGTGAACTTTAGATTTCGAGTTTCTCCAACACTCTGACATTAATCAACTTCCTTTTGTTGTTTATACCACTGTTTAAACCAACAAATAGTATGTTTTTCCTTTCCTCCACTTGGTATTCACTGAAATTCTTCTGTTTCCCCCCGTGCTTTTGCCATTGCCTTTTCACGAAACGCTGAGCTTAAGGGCAGCAGGCACATGCATAGGCATTACTTTTCACGCTGACTGGGATGCACAAATTTATGCATCTGGATTTTTTTGTGCATACGAACATTTCCACTTTTGTCCATACGCCATGTTTTAGTGTGAATTCTACACATGGTGTTATGCATGAAGCCCCTGGTCTCCAAATGAGGCACTTCTTAGGAAAAGACAGGTTTTGCATTCATTACTCAACCTCTTGACAGCAAAAGAAACAGAAAAGCTCATTTTTAAATCACGACGTCATTACTATGAACACAGAGAGAAGGCTAAAACGGTCTTAGCTCAACAAATCCATATCAGTAATCACCAACACAGACGGAGATAGAATCATTAGCCATAGAAATATAATGCACACATTTAAAGACTACTATCAGTCCTTATATTCTACTTAGCTTAAATAATACAAAACACAATCTAATGTGTTTTTGATACATTACATATACCAAAGCTAGATACTCTAAGTGCAGAGGAATTGGATAAACCTCTGACACCATCAGAATTACTATATGCTATAAACTCACTGATAGCTACCCTGCTGAATTTTATACACATTTTCAATTATGTTAGCTCCCCTTTTATTAACAACATTTAGAGAAGCCAGATACAAAAAAAAAAATACCTCAAACTTTTTGCCAAGCATTAATTACCGTTTTTTCTAAGAAAAATAAGAACTTATTACAATGTGCATCATATAGACCACTCTCACTTCTGAATAATGATGTTAAGATACTCTCCAAAGTTCTAACTAGAATGATTCAGAAAGTGCTCCCTTCAGTAATATCACAAGACCACACCGGATTTATTAAAGATATACATGTGGCTTCCAATCTTCGACACCTGTTTAAAATAATATATTCACCCATAAAGTCTAACACTCCAGAGATCTTATTATCTTTGGATGCAGAAAAAGCATGTGATATGATTGAATGGGATTACCTATTCACCACTTTGTATAAATTTGGGTTTAGCTCAAACATATGTGCATGGATCAAACTACTGTATAGCAGTCCAGAAGCTTCAGTTTGTATTAACAACATTATTTCAGACTACTTCAAACTAGAATGTGGTAGTAGACAAGGATGCCCCCTGTCACCACTGCTATTTGCAATCGCCATTGAGCCATTGGCTGTTCACTTTCAAAATGCATCAGAGACAACAGGGATTTTGAGAGAAGGACTAGAACAGAAAATATCACTATATGCAGATGGTAGGGTTCTGTATATATCAGACCCACAAAATGATGTGCTCACAACCCTAACAGCACTATCAGAGACCAGATATGTTTTGACATTCTATCTATCTGTCTATAAATATATAAGATATATGTAAAAGGAAAGAAAAATGGGAAAAATGTGATCGTCTGGCCTTACAGATCAAGTTTGGAAGTAAAGAATGTAGGGGTCATTATGGATTAAGAGCTAAATTTGAAATCACACATTAACTGTATTACTAAGACTACATATTTTCATTTAAGAAATAAAACAAAAATGATTACATACTTAGTTTAGTTGTAAGATGCTGAAAAATGAACATATGCTTTGTTTTTTAGTCGGTTAGATTGCTGTTATACATTTCTTTTCAGGACTGCCAAAACAAAAACTAGGCAGCCAAAAGAGTTAACAAAACTCTTGATAACTGACATTAAATTTAATCTGCCCAATCCTGTATGCTTTTCAAGTCTGTCTGTAAAGATTCAATAGATTCCAAATTATCTGCCAATCCACCTATCTTGGTATCATCGGCAAACTTAATCAGTTTGTTAATTATATTCCTATCCAAATCATTTATGCAGCACTGCCCCAACAAGGGACAACACTCCTTAATTCACCCAATTCTGATAAGGTTACTTGCATCATCACACTCTGCTTCTTGTGTCTGAGCCAGTTCTGCACCATCTATACACCCATTAAACAGTTCCAGTTATTCTTATCAAACTTTTCCAGTTGCTAATCAACACTTCTGTCGTATACCATTTTCTTTCCCTACACCCAGCAGCACCCATAGGAATCCCTTGTAGTCGACAGAGGTCCACAAAATTTCTGAAAAACGTTCAACATGAGGATAGAGCCAAAGCCCTGATTTGATTCCCTACTCTCCCAAAAGGAAATATTATGAAAAAAAAATACTGGACAAATCCTAAATTTGGAGTGCAAGATAATGTCTGCTGTCATAATGGATTCCACGCCCAGGAGCAGCAGAATGGACCTCGGCTTCCCTCAACCTCTGTGGTCTGCAAAGCAAACTACTATCCCTGCAATTATTGGACTAAGACAGCCTTCTGAAGTGAGAATGAAATCAGGATACAGAAGCTGATAATATAAATTAGGCAAAACAGGAAAAACAAGTAACAAATATCAGAAGATCAAAGTAAGAAACAAAAATCATAGTTAAGTGGTACAGGAAAGGGAGACAAAAGCTAGTAAAGTGCTTACTTAGTAAAGAAGAAGAGCCCAGATGTACAGATTATCTGTAAAATACCAGCATAAACCTATAACTTTATTGACTTTATAAATCACATTTCAATGAATGAATCAAAAAGCAATCAAACATGTAATTAACACTCTTTTTCATACATTTACATTTCATATTAATTTCGACCCCAGGCCCCTATCAACAGAAAGTTAACAGAAGCCTTTTTCTATTCCAAATGAGCTGTTACAGTTATATACACACACACACATACATATACATACAGTGCATTCGGAAAGTATTCACAGCGCATCACTTTTTCCACATTTTGTTTTGTTACAGCCTTATTCCAAAATGGATTAAATTCATTTTTTACCTCAGAATTCTACACACAACACCCCATAATGACAACGTGAAAAAAGTTTACTTGAGATTTTTGCAAATTTATTAAAAATAAAAAAATTGAGAAAGCACATGTACATAAGTATTCACAGCCTTTGCCATGAAGCTCAAAATTGAGCTTAGGTGCATCCTGTTTCCCCTGATCATCCTTGAGATGTTTCTCCTACTTAATTGGAGTCCACCTGTGGTAAATTCAGTTGATTGGACATGATTTGGAAAGGCACACACCTGTCTATATAAGGTCCCACAGTTGACAGTTCATGTCAGAGCACAAACCAAGCATGAAGTCAAAGGAATTGTCTGTAGACCTCTGAGACAGGATTGTCTCGAGGCACAAATCTGGGGAAGGTTACAGAAAAATTTCTGCTGCTTTGAAGGTTCCAATGAGCACAGTGGCCTCCATTATCCATAAGTGGAAGAAGTTCGAAACCGCCAGGACTCTTCTTAGAGCTGGCCGGCCATCTAAACTGAGTGATCGGGAGAGAAGGACCTTAGTCAGGGAGGTGACCAAGAACCCGATGGTCACTCTGTCAGAGTTCCAGAGGTCCTCTGTGGAGAGAGGAGAACCTTCCAGAAGGACAACCATCTCTGCAGCAATCCACCAATCAGGCCTGTATGGTAGAGTAGCCAGATGGAAGGTTGTGCGTTCAAGCCCAAGTCCTTCCTGCATTTACCGTTTTGAGTAGTGAGCTGCTGTTATTATTACTATTGTATAATAAAAACATACGTTTCATTTGAGTCTGTAACAGCCGGTGTAAAGTTTTGCTACTTGTGAAAGATATTGCTGAAGGGATATAAGCAGACACACAAACGCTGGTAAATCATGTTTTCTTGGTATGTTGTTGTTACATTAATTTTTTTTTATTCACTTGTATTCTTGAATAAAATCAAACTTGTTTCATTATACCTTTGTAAAAGTGTTTATTTATTTTATATTCCAGTAACCACTGTAACCACAAACCTGTCTCTGCCTCTCTCGCGCATTCACACACACATCCTTTCATGAAAATGCCATTATTTGAAATTTGAACATTTTTTTTTTTCGATCTTGCCCAGTCTCCGCGTTATGGTGCATTGCACTGAGAATTCAGACAGACTTGTTCTTTTTGGGCACATACACCGTCAGCATTGCACTAGTGTGGAGAATTGCTCGCGTACTGAAGCGACTTTAGCTGCAGGTGGAAGTCCCTGTCCAACTTTATTTATGGTGCCAAGCAGAGTTGCGTTGCAGAGCAGCAGTCTATTAGCCAGTGAAAGCGACGTGAAGAAGTTGTCTGTTGTTACAGTTCTGCCTTTGTCCAGAAACTGCTTTATGATCACAGAAAGTCTTTCTCCCATGGGACGACTGGGATCTTTTCTTAAATAAGGAGTAGCATAGCACATGTACTTTGTCTCCAAATCTGCCACAATCCAAAACTGTATGCCAAATTTGTCAGGCTTGGTTGAGATGTATTGCAAGAAAGGACAACAGACCTTGGGTGGAAACAGTTCCTCATCAACAGTAATATTTGCCCTGGGCTGTAACTCAAAACACAGTTCTCAACAAAAAAATCCAGATGTCTGAGATCACAGCAGATCTGTTGTTTCTCACACATTCTGCACAGGTGTCTTTGTTGTCAAAGTGCAAATGCCGCATGATAGTCTGATAGCGGTCACGGGGCATCGAATCTTTGATTGCCGGTACAACAAATAGTTCTGAGCAGGCATCAACATCAACTGTGGTCATGGCTGCTCTTGTGAAAAGAATGGAGCTAAAGCCATCAATTCAGAGAGGGAGTGTCAAGTTCGTTGTACCACATGAATGTGACTGAGAGAATAAAACTGAATAAAAAATTAAACAATAACTTTTACGAGTAGGAGAAATTTACACCTGGGGCCTCATGCATAACGCAGTGTGTAGAATTCGCACTCTAATATGACGTAAGCACAAAAGCGGAAATGTGTTTACGCACAAAAAAATCCAGATGCATAAATCTGTGCGAACGCCAGCTTCCATGTTCTTCCGCTACATATATCCCGGTCAACGTGAAAATTAACACACATGCACACACCTGCTGTCCTGCCCCCAACTCCTCCGAGAATTACACCTCTTTGAATATGCAAATCAATATGAATAGCCCTGAAGATCAGCCTTCTGTGAAAAGACAATGGCAAAAATATGAGGTAAATAGAAGAATTTCAGCGAATACCAAGTGGAGGCGAGGAAAAATGTACTATTTGTTTGTTTAAACAGTGGTATAAACAACGAAAGGAAGTTGATCGAGCGACATAGCATGTCGGAGAAACTTGAAAGCTCAAGTTCACAAAGTCACACAATGCCCAAAATAAAAAAGAAGTCAGATATCAAAATCGTCATGAAAAGGCGAGTTGTAGCCCATCGTCTGAGTGTCATATGAAAGCTTATTAGGGTACAGAGAAAAAAAGGCACACAGTGGGGGAAAAAAAGCACAAAATGTCAACTTTAATCTCGAAATTTGCACTTTAATAACATAGTTTATTTTGTCATTAAAGTAGAACATCATAAACTTCATCTTAAAATCATTTAATTTACTAGTTTCTCAAATCCCATCGTAACTAAAGTTACAGACTCAAATCAGATGTATGTTTTTATTATATAATAGTAATAATAATTGCAGCTCACTACTCAAAATGATAAATGCGGAGAGAATGCAGGATTGTAACTGCAACTTCTTGATTATGAAGCAGCCATTCTTACCTCTGCACCAGCCAAGCAGACATATTCATATTGGGTTGATTGATATTTGGACTTCAGTTTCACACTGTCAAAGACAAACAAAAGGAGCCACAAAAAGGTTTGGGGCAGCCACCCATATATTGTTCCGGGCTGCAAAAATGGATAGAACTTATGTACAGATGTGTACAGGTTAGAGTCCAAGACAGAACTGAATTGCTGAGGTAAAGATGGAGATTTTAAGGGCAAATGGAGGAAGTGACATCATCAGAGCCAGGCAGAATTTCCTGTAAGTGGTCTGCAATGGCAAGAGAGAAAGGATAAGTACACTGTGCCTCCCCCAGGCCCTTTATCTACCTCCCATGTGTACATGTGTGACAACACATTATTCACGTTGAAATTTTGTCAATTATTACTATAACATGAAAAACATTTCTGTTTTAGTTATGTGTTCAGCATTTCTTGTCTAACACTTCCTGTCATATATCATTTACCCAGATCATTATAGACACGGAACACACATGAAATGTGTGTATTCCAAATATTATTTACCCTATACAATCCCAGACACCTAACTCCCAGATAAAGAGACTTAAGTTATGAGGATTTTGTAACAGACTCCAGCTGCCTCGGTGAGGGATGAGTAAGCAGGTTGCTTGCTGCTTGTGTTGACTGACACATTTGCAAAACAAAGACGCTGATGAAGAGGTGCAAAGAAATTTATGGTGGCCCGCTAAGGTTGTTATAGTATTGCCTTTTTATATCAGTTTTTATTTATATATTTTTTCTGACCTGAGTTGGAAATTCAGTTTAATTTTAGTTTTAATTTAGTTTTTATTTCACAAAGTCATTTCTCTTTTATTTTTATATCTATTAGTTTCAGTTTTAGTTTTAGTAATTATAGTATTGTTAAAGACCTACTACAGAGTTTAGTTTTGTGTCACAATCAGACAGAACTGTAGACTTAATGGATTTTGATATTTTAGTGGACACTTACTCCACTATATGGTTTAATATCTGGTTTTATTTTTGTTTGATAAAAGCAAGCATAATCAAAACCAGATACTGAATATGAACAATTTTATAAAATTTTATATTTATTTATTATATATTATATATTTATTTTGTGCTGAACAAAGTTGCGCTGTTGGCACTATTTATCTTTTCCTTTTATTGCCCAAAATGGGCCAATTTGTCATTAAATTTAGGTGAATTTTAAGGTTTAAGGGTTTTTTTTTACTCTAAATGTCTAAACCACACAACATATCTCACTCCAAGACATCGTGCTTATAATGAATGCCTTCAATATTGCATTAAAAAATCTTCCATACTGGGCTTTTTATTTTCTATCAGTCATTTTGATCTCTGATTCCATCTCAGGCACATACATACAATTTATAGACAGAATTTTACCGCCTGCAGACCTGAAAAGATATGAAAAATCAAAAAATAGATTCTACTTTGTTCTGACAGGTGTGATCATGAAAATTATGGGGGTTTAGGAAGAACAGGGCTCTTAGGCTTGAATTAGTGAGCAGACCCCACCTAGCTGTATTGAGGGAAACAAAGAAAAACAAGCATGTGGTGTCAAGGTCAGGGGCAGTGAGACTTGAATAGCCCATGCATAAGAACAGTAAACCCATAAGATCAAGAGCAGGTAATAGGTGTATGGATGGGCACAAAACAACAGAGACAGCATCTGATATTGGGAACAATATATACATTTTCTAAACCTGTTTATCCAGAGCAGGATAGCAGGAAACCTGGAGCCTACACCAGCAGGTTTGGATGCAAGGCAGGAAAAATCCCTGGTATGCAATATGAATGAGAAGGCTTATGTTAGGTATAAAAAGAATATGATATTTCAACTATGTATTTTGAGAGACACAGAAAAATTGAAAAAACGGGGGATCAATATTTAAAACATAATTCTGCTACTGAATTATTTTCACAATATTAGGTATTTTGAGGTGTTTAAATTACATCTTGATACAGGTATCAGCAAGAGTGAAAGGGAAGGTCTACAGGAGAGTAGTGAGACCAGCTATGTTCTATGGGTTGGAGATGGTGGCACTGACCAGAAAGCAGGAGACAGAGCTGGAGATGGCAGAGTTAAAGATGCTAAGATTTGCATTGAGTGTGATGAGGGTGGATAGAATTAGAAATGAGTACATTAGAGGGTCAGCTCAAGTTGGACAGTTGGGAGACAAAGTCAGAGAAGTGAGCAGAGGAGAGATGCTGGGTATATTGGAAGAAGGATGTTAAGGATGGAGCTGCCGGGAAAGAGGAAGGCCTAAGAGGAGGTTTATGGATGTGGTGAGAGAACACATGCAGGTGACGAGTGTAACAGAACAAGATACAGATGACAGAAAGATATGGAAGAAGATGATCTGCTGTGGCAACCTGTAACGGGAGCAGCCGAAAGAAGAAGAAGCAGAAATTACATCTTGATATACATCAAGTGCAAAGAAGACAGCACAGTAAATCGCTTTCTATTTCACAAGCTTTATGCATCTATATTCAGCTCACACCGTCACCAGCTGCCGTTTGTGGTGGATTACTTTTGGTTTTAGAGTTATAACTTAAGAGGGTTAAAGACTGTTGTAAGTCGCTCTGGATAAGAGCGTCTGCTAAATGATGTAAATGTAAATGTAAAATGTAAAAGACTAATGACAAGAATATTCATTCAAAAATGAAAACTAAAAATATTTTAGTATATTATTATTTTATTTCAGTTAGTCTTTCCAGCTACTTTAATAGTTTTGTTTAGTTTAAGTTTTTCACTTTGGCTTTGTTAATTATTTTATTTCAGTTTACAAAAATGTTGTTTTAATATTAGTTTCAATTTTGATTTTAGTTTTTGTTAACTATAAAAACCTTGTGGTCCAGCATTACGACTTTTTTCATAGGCTTTGGGGATTCTAGTGTTAACCGGATTTTTTCCTTATTACATTAAATGTTGGAATGTCTGTAGTATTTCAGCATGCCTTTGTTCTGATGATGCTGCTATTATCATGTCATCGCCAATGATATGCACTCCTTCTGTGTCACCAATAGGTTTCACAATTTTTCTTTTGAAAGACCTTGCTGGCTGACTTGATGGCAAACGGAAGTCTCTGATAGCAGTATTGGGCCAACAGTGTATTGAACGTACACAAGTTTGCCGATGGTCAAAAGACTTTGCATGTCAATAACCATCTTTCTCATCCAAACTAATGAACACAAATTTACCTGCCAGCTTGCAGAACACCTTTTCTGGAGTAGGAATAGAATAGTGCTGCCATTTTATGGTTTTGTTCAGGTCACAAGGATCCAAACACAGCCTCAGTGACCCATTTGCCTTTTCTGTGATAATGAGGCTGTTGACCCAATCTGTTGCCTCATCTACAGGAATTATAACTTTTCTCTTGACAAGATCCTGGAAAGTGATTTTCAATCTGTCCATAGCAGAGAGAGGAATCTTTCTGCAATCCTGAATAACAGGTGTTTGGTCCACAAGTATGTAATGAATGCCTGGAAACTATCCCAAACCATTGAACACCAATGGGTATATCTCCATGAATTGCTCTTTTGTGGCAGGAACATTTAGTACAAGTGCTTCAACTCTTTTTACTAGCTGAAGGTTTTCACATGCTTGTCTGTTCATGATTGAGTTGGGAGATTGAGCTGCCAAGTAAAACTGCATCTGTGTTTTTGCATTTGAAGTTTCACACATCAGACTTTGCACCTGGTTTCAGATGAGCACCTTCAGATGCTACTTGGATTATATTTATGGACTGTAAGTGTAGTACATTTGCCTCTGATCCTGTATCAAGCTTGAATTTAACATTTGTTTACCAAGCCTTGTCCTTGTGGTGCATCACTTCATTAGCTGCTGTACATGAACTAGAGCCTATGAAGAGTGAGTCTGTGTCACTCTCCAAATTATTTATACTTCGGGTTGCTTCTGTTTTGCTTTTTGGTGTGCCACACATTTTTGCGAAATGATTGTGCTTTCCACTTTTTCTGCATCTGCCTGTCCTTTGCACCTTGCTTCTCGTACCAGGCTGCCTGCCTTTGTGAGTTTTTTTACTGTGTTTACTGAAGCTTTAGTCAAAGTCTGTATTGGAGCTTTATTCACATCATGTACCATCTGCAATGCCTGTATGTATCTTTTACCAGTCCCTGTAGCTCTACAAATATCTCTGTTCAAGGTCAAGCTTGCTTCTCTCAGCAGTCTCTCTTTAAGATGAGCATCAGGCAACTAAGTACTAGCTTTTCTCTGATCATGTCAATTTCACTGAAATCAAACTCACAGTTTGTGCTGTTCTATCATAACTCCATCATGAATCTGTCCAACGATATTCCTTTATACTATTGTGTGTGACCAGAACTGATGACGTTCAAATACAACATTCTTATTCTGACTGCAATGCTTGTATTATTTCATCCATTGCCTCATTATCCTTGTTAGCGAAGTATGTGTATTATAAACCTCCAGTGCTCCCTCACCCATTGTGTGCAACAAAATGGCCGTTTTTACTTTCTCGGCTTTCTTATCCAATCCAGTGGCCATTGCATATAACTGAAAACGTTGCTCCCACCTTCAACAGTTTTCCGCTAAACTGCCAGTGAGTATCAGCGCTGCTGCTGGCTTTGACTGTTCCATGCTAAGAGCATATGTGTTACAGCTTGACTGAACTTTATTACAGCAACACAGATGCCGGGCTGGGCTCCTGTTACTCACAAGCGTCCACTCCTCCCAGTTCTTTCTGTTCTCTACCTGAGTAAATCACTCTTGTCTCACTTTATCCTAAGACAGTGAAGAACAAGCCACTTTTGACACCATGTTGCATTTCGTCTTTTAGTCATGAGCATCTTAGATGGTTGAATGGAAAATGTGTGTATACACATGTGCACATTTTATTCCCTTGTACTTTATTAAGTTGTATCTACTCTACAATTGCTGCTGCCCTATCCAGGCATGTATAATCTTTTCATCACCCAATTGACACATGTTCTGATGAAACACAGAAATAGTCAAACATACCACACTCACAGGATGTTACTGAAAGTGACATTAAAGTTTCACTTGGGTAGTTGCCAAGTCTCCATTTCAACTGAAATATCACTGACCCCTCCGAATTTTTAATGTTACTGATTAACCAGGAAGTGAAGGTTATGCATCTGAATTCAACCACTGTAAATTTTCATGGGAAAAAAATAATTTAAATACTTGAGATTGCTAATTTGAGATAATAACAATGGAAATATTTCAGCACTACACCTGCTTTTTGATTCCTTATTTTGCATTAAAATAAACTTGACAGAACTGGTCTGACTTACCATGTGTTTGTGATGTGGATGGGTGAGAACTGGACGAGCGTTAAGGAGCGCACTGCACAAATGATTTCTTAACAAGTAAACATTTCTTATTTTGAGGGAATATATCTCATATTTTGCACCAAAAGATTAAATATCTCATGTAGCAATATACTTGCTAGATTATTTTGCTCAATTCAAGATACTGGTCTTAAGTTATCTGACTTAGATTTAAAGTGTAATTTCAAGAAAATTTGGACTTAAAAAAAGCACAACTATGAGAGAAAAGCCTGTTATCAACTACAGTGATGAGTGTAGAAGGACATACAGTGCATCCAGAAAGTATTCACAGCACATCACTTTTTCCACATTTTGTTATGTTACAGCCTTATTCCAAAATGGATTAAATTCATTTTTTTCCTCAGAATTCTACACACAACACCCCATAATGACAACGTGAAAAAAGTTTACTTGAGGTTTTTGCAAATTTATTAAAAATAAAAAAACTGAGAAATCCCATGTACATAAGTATTCACAGCCTTTGCCGTGAAGCTCAAAATTGAGCTCAGGTGCATCCTGTTTCCCCTGATCTTCCTTGAGATGTTTCTGCAGCTTAATTGGAGTCCACGTGTGGTAAATTCAGTTGACTGCACATGATTTGGAAAGGCACACACCTGTCTATATAAGGTCCCACAGTTGACAGTTCATGTCAGAGCACAAACCAAGCATGAAGTCAAAGGAATTGTCTGTAGACTTCCAAGACAGGATTGTCTCAAGGCACAAATCTGGGGAAGGTTACAGAAAAATTTCTGCTGCTTTGAAGGTCCCAATGAGCACAGTGGCCTCCATCATCTGTAAGTGGAAGAAGTTTGAAACCACCAGGACTCTTCCTAGAGCTGGCCGGCCATCTAAACTGAGCGATCAGGGGAGAAGGGCCTTAGTCAGGGAGGTGACCAAGAACCCAATGGTCACTCTGTCAGAGCTCCAGAGGTCCTCTGTGAAGAGAGGAGAACCTTCCAGAAGGACAACCATCTCTGCAGCAATCCACCAATCAGGCCTGTATGGTAGAGTGGCCAGACGGAAGCCACTCCTTAGTAAAAGGCACATGGCAGCCCGCCTGGAGTTTGCCAAAAGGCACCTGAAGGACTCTCAGACCATGAAAAAGAAAATTCTCTGGTCTGATGAGACAAAGATTGAACTCTTTGGCGTGAATGCCAGGAGTCACGTTTGGAGGAAACCTGGCACCATCCCTACAGTGAAGCATGGTGGTGGCAGCATCATACTGTGGGGATGTTTTTCAGCGGCAGGGACTGGGAGACTAGTCAGAATAAAGGGAAAGATGACTGCAGCAATGTACAGAGACATCCTGGATGAAAACCTGCTCCAGAGCGCTCTTGACCTCAGACTGGGGCGACGGTTCATCTTTCAGCAGGACAACGACCCTAAGCACACAGCCAAGATATCGAAGGAGTGGCTTCAGGACAACTCTGTGAATGTCCTTAACTGGCCCAGCCAGAGCCCAGACTTGAATCCGATTGAACATCTCTAGAGAGATCTTAAAATGGCTGTGCACCGATGCTTCCCATCCAACCTGATGGAGCTTGAGAGGTGCTGCAAAGAGGAACTGGTGAAACTGGCCAAGGATAGGTGTGCCAAGCTTGTGGCATCATATTCAAAAAGACTTGAGGCTGTAATTGCTGCCAAAGGTGCATCGAAAAAGTATTGAGCAAAGGCTGTGAATACTTATGTACATATGATTTCTCAGTTTTTTTATTTTTAATAAATTTGCAAAAATCTCAAGTAAACTTTTTTCACGTTGTCATTATGGGGTGTTGTGTGCAGAATTCTGAGGGGAAAAAAATGAATATAATCCATTTTGGAATAAGGCTGTAACATAACAAAATGTGGAAAAAGTGATGCGCTGTGAATACTTTCCGGATGCACTGTATATTCTTACAGTATTTCAAGAACCAAAACTTTCTAGGTTTATCTTGTTTTAACAAATGAGTAAGACACAACCCGAGACTTAAATTAAACTGTTTTTATTCCAGAAAGGTCTTAGAATACAACCTTGATTTCCTTAACAGCACCAACATTCCACTTGCCTAATTCAGTGGCCTTTCTCTGTAACTTGTGTGATTTAACAGCTCTATTCCCTACAAAGGGTAGTGGTGCTTTATTATATTCTCATGCTAACGTCTTTTTTTTTTTTTCTCTCTCTCTCAAATTAATACTGTCTCCACATTTTAAAATAAATGGCCCTTGTATAAAAAAAATGGGGCTGGTGTTTTGATGCAAGAAGTTTATCACTGTGTCAAATAAAGGGCTTAATCCAAACAGTGTTGCTGGAATTTATTAACATAAAAAGAAAAGTGTGATTTAGAAACCATTAATAGAAATTGTACATTCAAAATAATTTGAAGGAAAAATACAAATATGCTAGAAGAAACATTGTGTGAGCCAAATGTAGAACAGGAAATGCATGTCTACGTTGTATATAATTACTATAATATTTGAAAATCAATTAGATAAGTTAATTGTAAATAATTTGATTCTTTGTGGATTTTAATGTGTTAAGTTGTATTTTCTTTGTCCTGATTTAAATAAGTTACCACTGTTAAAATTTTGCAAGTTTATGTTATGCATTTGTGACTGTGAGTTGTGACAAGATGAGACAGTTCTGAACTACAATGTTCAATAATGATATGGATATGACTTTTGTGTTATATACAAGGTAATCTTCCTGTGTCAACTAATTTTCATGTGCTTATGTTTTTCTCTGTTTCTGTATTGTAAACACAGCAGTAGTGTTGTTGGATACTGATTTAATACTTAAATAAAGAGCAGTGCTAATGATAATGTCTTTATTGCAAGTTATTTTATGTATTCCGGAAGTCAACATATATCAGGAAATTATATATTAGCTAGCCATGTGCGCCCAACTACGTTGCGTGTGTTAAAGTTGTCTGTGAAGGGCTCCCTGTTTAAACGCGGCTGCCAGTCGTGAACTGGGCCCTTCGTCGCACAGCATTATGATTTTTTATAAGGGAAACAAAATTACAAAACAAAACCCTTGGACATTGATTCGATAAGAACGGCCTACTCGGAATCACTGTCCGAATAGTAATTATGTGGTGGTGGAGGAGCATTTCTTCTTCTCTCCGTTCACAGTCTCTCTCGTTTTCATGACGCTGTCGTTTCCTCTCACGACCTCTTCTCAACCTTTCTCCAATCTCGCAGGTTGCTTTGTGGCAATCCAAAGAGTAAGGAAGAACCAATGCTTCTTTCTTGAACTCCAAACGCCGACTGATGGAAAATCACAGAAGTGTGTCCAACTTATATACTCTGACTGCCGACTCCAAGAAGTGGATGAACATTCGATTTGGACGAAGTGCTGCCAACAACGGTCGACAGAAACACAAAAAACCGCAGTCTCAACAACGAAGCAGGTGTCGACGCCAGATCTAAACACAAAGCACAGTGTCAACGCCAGATCTAAATACAAAGAATGCTATCGACAGTGTTTGTAAACAAAAGTAACAACCAAGGTGTTGTGTATTCAGCCAGTACAAACAGCACGTAGTCTCCTTTAGTTCAATCCTCTTTAATCACCACACTCCAACCTCATCCAACGATCCTCCCCCTCACTTCCTCTCCTCCTCCATCACTACTGCCCTATACTGAACACAGCAGGAACACCACACAAGGCAGTGAATTCGCAGACAAACAAAAGATCAAGATCCAAATGAAGATTATATATAAAGATATTATGTGTCTTGAATGTAGCAATGAATTCTTAATTCAATCCTCTGCTAAAATATTTGGTTTCAATTTGAAATGAAGACCATCCTAAAATGAGAGCACTGTGCTACTTTTACCTTATTCTTTTGTAGGTAGACTGAAATTTGTTCTATATATCATGCAAACATAGTATGTGTTGAAATTTCAGGATTTTTTTAAATTTCTTATTTCTAGATGTTTTTACCTAAACAGAGGCTGTCTTACCAAGTTAATATTTCTTGCCCCATTGCCAGATAATTTTTCCTTATTTCAAGCATTTATTTCTTAAAAATCTTTTTTTTTTCTGATGGGCATTTTTTGCAGTGCAGTCCTGTGATTTTTTGTAAAATATTTTTCCTGTTTTAAGATATATTCTCTGAGATTAAATATTTCAAGATGAGCTAACTTGTTTCAAGTAACAGGACAATCATTCTCCACTGGTATTAAGAATTTTCCACTTCTTTTTCTTCTTTTGGTTGCTCCCATTAGGGGTCGCCACAGCGGATCATCTTCTTCCATATCTTTCTGTCCTCTGTATCTTGTTCTGTTACACCCATCACCTGCATGTCCTCTCTCACCACATCCATAAACCTTCTCTTAGGCCTTCCTCTTTTCCTCTTTCCTGGCAGCTCCATCCTTAGCATCCTTCTCCCAATATACTCAGCATCTCTCCTCTGCACATGTCCAAACAACGCAATCTCGCCTCTCTGACTTTGTCTCCCAACCTGTCCAAGTTGAGCTGACCCTCTAATGTACTCATTTCTAATCCTATCCATCCTTGTCACACCCAATGCAAATCTTAGCATCTTTAACTCTGCCACCTCCAGCTCTGTCTCCAACTTTCTGGTCAGTGCCACCGTCTCCAACCCATATAACATAGCTGGTCTCACTACCTACCGTCCTGTAGACCTTCCCTTTCACTCTTCCTAATACCCGTCTGTCACAAATCACTCCTGACAATCTTCTCCACCCATTCCACCCTGCCTGCACCCTCTTTTTCACCTCTCTTCCACAATCCCCATTACTCTGTACTGTTGATCCCAAGTATGTAAACTCGTCCACCTTCACCAATTCTACTCCCTGCATTCTCACCATTCCTCTGACCTCCCCCTCATTTACACACATGTATTCTGTGTTGTTCATACTGACCTTCATTCCTCTCTGCTGGACGTAGCAGAGTTAAATATGTTAAGATTTGCACTGGGTGTGACGAGGATGGATAGGATTAGAAATGAGTACTGTAAGAGCCAGTTTTAGAAAGTTAAAGTTTTGAGTTAGACTCATATTAATGTTTGCTTAATTTGAATAGAATATAATTTCTTCCATAGTCATAGACAATGGTATAGTCTTTTCCCCTATAAGTTAGTAAGAGAGAGAATCTTTTTGCTATAACTGAGAAACAGTGTGTTAATAAGCTCTTGTTGTGTTTAGAACAGGTCCCAGTAAACAGGGGCTTGAAAGACCCATTTTCTACTCAGAGATGGGATAAGCATACAGTTTTCTGACCGTTTTGAAATGGTTCAGAAATTATAAGTGACTAGTATCGATTTAAGATGTAACAAGATTAAGCTTAGAACTAAACTTTTCTTATTATAACTTTTTTCCTTTTTTTGCTATTTTAATTTTCTTTTTGTGTGAACTGTTTTACTTTGAAACTTCATTAAACACTTCAAAACAAAGATATTTTGTCTGTGGAATCATTTCTGCACGTCAGGCCTTTGTTGAATCCCATTTTTTGGGGTAGAGCTGCTGAACTTTAGAAACTTTGGGAAAACGCAGCTACATTTTCGTCAGAAAACTTGCCATCTTAAGGCCTTGAAACTGGAATCTACCATCTGAGGACAGAGGACGCTTCTGCTCCTGAACTCGTCAACGAAAGAAAAAGAACTGAGTCATTCCGAGGTACTGTGCTCTTACCTTCTATCTCTGCATGGTCGTAAATGAAAGCAAGGTCGCCGTACCTGAACTTAAGAAGATTTTAAGAGACTGTGATACTATAAAGACATTGTGGATTATCGCTTTTGCTTTTGCCTGAGTCTTTGAAGCCTTGTCGTAAGGAAGTAATCTGCTTTGTTGGAAGGTTCCGACTGTGACGTTTGTTGCTGTCAAGAAAATCAGCTGTCAGTCATTCAAGCTGTTGTCATGGCAATGTCTAAGCATAACTCCAGTGAAATTAGTAGTGACTTGAGTACAGACTCGATGCCAGAGAATGTAATCGGAGATCTTAAAGGTTACATAAGTCAGAGGAAAGATAAACTTTCTGTGCTTATAGCTGAAATAGAAAGTCTTAAAGATACTCCAGAAAATCATTCAGAAGTAGCAGAAAGACTTGAAAATTTTTGCGAGATGCACAGTAAGATAGAAGAGTTACATCAAATGCTAATATCAACACTGAGTAAAGAAGGCGCGATTAAGAAACAGAAAATGACATTCGCCAAAAGCTCTAAGAATTGGAACGAATTTATTAATGTTACAACCCTATGGCTGAAAGATGCAAATAGACTGTTAACACACACATCCGACGAACAGCTAGTTAATCAATTCGAAGAGATGCAATTACAAGAACGGAAACGCTCAAAGTCAAAGGTGCGAAAGGCTTCTCCGCAGTTAAAGCGCGCTTTGAATATTAAATGTGACTCTTTAGCCCAGAAAAGCGCTACAGCATCATCACCTTCGCCGACAGTTACAGTTGAACAATCTGCACTTGATAGTATCCTACAAATGCTACTAGAACTTAAAGTAAAAGTAGAAATGCAAGAACAATTCATAACTGGCACAAAAACCGACACTCAGAGCTCCAAAAATGATATATTAGATGTGCTAGCGCAGAATCAAATTGAATATCAGAAGAATCAATCTGAAAGCCAAAAAAATCAAGCTGAATATCAGAAAGCAGTCATTGAAATGGCTATATCGCTAACCCAACAAAACATAGCTACTACTCCACCACCTCCAGCTCCGCATGTTGAAGTACCACACAGACAGGTCCCTTTATTTTCAGGTGACCCAATGACTTATGCGAAATTTATCAGAGCCTTCAATCACGCTATAGGTGACGTACTAGCAGACCCACAAGATAAATTAGATTATTTGATTCAATATACAAGAGGATCAGCTCAAGAAATGATTAATGGTTGTACACGATTGCCACCAGATGAAGGTTATAAAAAGGCTAGAAAGCAGCTTGAAAGTTACTATGGCAACCAAGCGTTTGTAGTAGACGCATACATAAGTAAAGCATTGAAGTGGCCTCAAATAAAACAAAAAGATGGGGAGGCCTTGAGAGACTATGCAACCTTTCTCGATAACTGTATGGACTCCATGACTAAAGCTAAAAATCGAGCAGCATTTAATAGCAATGAAAATATCTGTACTATACTTTCAAAGCTCCCATATTCTCTACAAAATAAGTGGGGGGACATAGCTTATGAAATTGAAGAAGAAGAAAAAAGAGAGATAGAAATTTGCGACTTAACTATCTTTTTACATAAACAGGCTAAGATATTTATGCATCATATTTATGGCAGCAAAGGGAAAAAGGAAAAGACTGACAATGTTAGGTCGTCTCCTCATAAGTATGGTCAGAAATCAAGAAGTATCTACACAACAAGTATAACTGATACTGCCGAAAAGGGAACTCAAGAAATCTCTGTCAAAAAGTCTGCTAATGATATATGTGCATTTAAAAAGACTTCTGTATTCTGCAATGGCCAGCATACTTTTGTAGTATGTAGTAAAATCAAAGAACTGCCACATGAAGAAAGAATTGACTTTTTGAAATCTAAAGGTTTATGTTTTCGCTGTTTCAAACAGGGGCATCTTGGTAAGAACTGTAAAGAAAGAATGAAATGTCAGACATGTTCTTTTCAGCACCCAGACATCCTGCACATCAAAAAAGACAGTGGAGCAACATCTAAAGCTGCAGCCAATGTGGTAACACCTACTGAAAAGGAAACCGAGACTGGAACTTGTAACTTTACTGGGGCCGGAGAAGAATGTGCACTGCAAGTAGTTCCTGTTAAGGTAAAATCTAAGAACGGCGAAAGGTATGTAGAAACATACGCCTTTATAGACCTCGGCAGTACAGTAACAATTTGCACTGAAAGGCTCCAGAAACAATTAAACCTTCAAGGGAGAAGAACACAAGTATTTCTCAAAACTATGAATAACTATGATGATGATTCAAAAGTGCTAACTCAAAGTTCTCTCTTATCAGATTTACAAGTCTGTGGTCTCAATGATGATGAATATATTGATTTGCCAAAGGTCTTTACACAGGTCTCCATTCCAGTGGACAGAGATAATATTCCACTACAAGAAGATATCGATAAGTGGGCATATCTTAAAGAGGTACGTCTAACTCATATTGACTCTGAAGTTGATCTTTTAATAGGAATCAACTACCCAGAAATCTTCGAGAAGTCACGAATCATACCTAGCCAAGGAGGTGGACCCTATGCTACGAAGACTGCACTTGGATGGGTGTTTGGTGGACCATACAAAGAGATAGATGACCTCACAAAACAAAGTGGTAAGATGCCCAAACATTCAATCAATCGTGTGTCAATAACAGAGATTGAGGATATGTTGCTGCAACAGTATAACACAGATTTTCCAGAGCGCAGCTGTGAAGAAAAGGAGGAGATGTCACAGGAGGACATCAAGTTCATGCACACAGCCTCAGAATCTGCGAGTCTGGTAGGTGGCCATTATTGTTTAAATTTACCTTTGAAGGATGAAACACAGAAAATGCCAAACAATCACTGTATTGCTGAACAGCGTGCTATTGGACTCAAAAGAAAACTGAGCAAAAATTCAGGTTTCCACAGAGACTATAAAGCCTTCATGAAAGACATTATAGACAAGGGTTATGCTGTCAAGGTACCCAAAGAAAACCTAAATTGCAATGAAGGCAGAGTGTGGTACATTCCACATCATGGTGTGTATCATCCAAAGAAAAATAAAATTCGAGTGGTCTTTGATTGCACAGCCACCTACCAGGGAATCTCACTTAATGAGCAATTATTAAAAGGCCCGACCTAACTAACACACTCATTGGCGTCCTTACGAGATTCAGAAAGGAGCCAGTAGCCCTAATGGCAGACATTAAGTCAATGTTCTACCAAGTTAAAGTACCAGATAAAGACACTGATCTTTTACGTTTCTTATGGTAGCCTGAAGGTAATCTAAGTAAAGACCTTAAAGAATTTAAAATGACAGTACATCTTTTTGGTGCTACTTCTTCACCCAGTTGTGCTTCTTATGCTTTGCGTAGAACAGCAGAAGATTCCAGAGATAAATTTCCTGAGGAAGCTGTTAACACCGTTCTCAATAACTTCTACGTGGATGACTGTTTAAGGTCAGAGACAACAGAAGAACAAGCAATAAAGCTGGCAAAGGACCTCCAAGCTCTATGCCTAAAAGAAGGATTTCAGTTGACTAAGCGGGTGAGTAACAACAGAGAAGTTTTATTGTCTATACCAGAAGAAGACAGAGCTCATGAACAAAAGGACTTAGACTTGAGCCACAGTCTCCTTCCCACAGAGCGTGCCCTGGGTGTTCAGTGGTGCACAGAAACGGACAGTTTCAAAACAAGCCCACTACAAGGCATGGTATTCTGTCTGTTGTTAGCTCAGTTTATGATCCACTTGGTTTTCTAGCACCCGCCTTACTGCCAGCAAAACTTATTCTAAGAGACTTATGCAAGGAGAAATTTGGGTGGGATGAAGAAGTAGAAGTCAAACACATTCAGAAATGGAAAAAACGGATGGATGATTTGCAGTTACTTGCAGACTATAAAGTGAACAGATGCTTCAAACCTACCGGGTTTGGAACCATAAAGACAGCACAAATGCACCATTTTGCAGATGCTAGTGAAGATGGATATGGCACTGTCACTTACCTTGTCTTAACCAACAAGAGGGCAAAAAGCATTGTTCATTCCTGATGGGCAAGTCAAGAGTTACACCATTGAAACAGGTCACGATTTCAAGATTGGAACTGACAGCAGCCATTGTAGCAGTTATAATGGACAAAATGCTTAAAGGAGAGCTTCAAATGCCCTTAGAAGAATCTACATTTTGGACTGACAGCACCACGGTGCTAAAATACATTTCAAATGAAAGCACTCGGTTCAAGACCTTTGTTGCCAACAGAATCTCCGTGATCAGAGAACATTCACAGCCTTCACAGTGGAGGTATGTCACATCTGCCCTTAACCCGGCTGATCAAGCATCCAGAGGGCTAAGCATAGAAAACTTTCTCAAAAGCACCACATGGTCACAAGGTCCAAGTTTCTTATTGAAGCCCGAACGGGAGTGGCCAAAAAGACCAGATCAACTGAACGATTCACTCACTGAAGATGATCCAGAAGTTAAAACTTGTGCAGTCAACATGACAAAAATAGAGGAAGCAACCGAGCCCATCAACAAACTAATCACCTATTTTTCAGATTGGCATCGCTTGAAGAAAGCAGTGGCTTGGTTCCTCAAGTTTAAAGACTTAATGCTGAACTTAAGAAATGAAAGAAAAACATTTCAACTAGAAGTCTGTCAGACTAAAAGTAATCCAGAAGAACAAAAATCACTCATTGCAAAGCACATGAAAAGGTATAAACTGACTCTAAAAACAAGTCCAATTTCTCTAGACGATTTAGTTAAAGCTGAAACAGAGCTTATCCGCCTCAGTCAACAGCAAGAATTTCCAGAAGAATTAAAGGCTTTGGGCGGCACGGTGGCGCAGTGGGTGGCGCTGCTGCCTCGCAGTTGGGAGACCTGGGGACCTGGGTTCGATTCCCGGGTCCTCCCTGCGTGGAGTTTGCATGTTCTCCCCGTGTCTGTGTGGGTTTCCTCCGGGCGCTCCGGTTTCCTCCCACAGTCCAAAGACATGCTGGTTAGGTGGATTGGCGATTCTAAATTGGCCCTAGTGTGTGCTTGGTGTGTGGGTGTGTTTGTGTGTGTCCTGCGGTGGGTTGGCACCCTGCCCGGGATTGGTTCCCTGCTTTGTGCCCTGTGTTGGCTGGGATTGGCTCCAGCAGACCCCCGTGACCCTGTTTGGATTCAGCGGGTTGGAAAATGGATGGGTGGATGGATTAAAGGCTTTAAAGAAAAAGACTTGTGTTAAAAAGAACAGTCAAATCTATAAACTTGACCCGATCATACAAGATGGAATACTGAGAGTTGGAGGAAGACTCTGCAAAGCTGCAATGCCCGAAGAAGCTAAGCATCCTGCAATTCTACACAAGCATTCACACGTTGCTTCTCTCATATTGCAACACATTCATAAACGAATTGGACATTGTGGGCGCAACTATGTGCTCACACAGCTACGCCAAAAATACTGGATACCTCAAGCAAATTCAGCTATCAGAAAAATAATTTCAAAGTGCACAACGTGCAGAAGATACAATGCGAAAGTAGGTGAGCAAAAAATGGCAGATTTGCCAGAAGATCGTCTAGCACCAAACCAACCACCATTTACAAATGTTGGAGTCGATTATTTTGGCCCCTTCCTAGTCAAAAGAGGAAGAAGCCTAGTCAAGAGGTACAGAGTAATCTTCACATGTTTAACAACCAGAGCTGCGCATATAGAGATCGCACATAGCTTAGACACTGATTCTTGTATCCAAGCCATACTCCGATTTACGGATAGAAGAGGACAAGTTAAAATTATACGCTCAGACAATGGAACAAATTTCGTTGGAGCAGAAACAGAGCTACGAGAAGCTATTAAAAACTTGGAACACAAAAAAATCGGCAATGCTATGATGCAGGAAGAAATCAAATGGATTTCAATCCACCATCAGCCTCCCATCAAGGTGGAGTGTGGGAAAGACAAATCAGAAGCATAAGAAAGATCTTAAATTCAACAGTAAATCAACAAACACTTGATGATGACAGTCTTCATACAATGATGTGTAGAGTGGAATCAATACTCAATAACAGACCCCTTACAAAGACATCAGATAACCCAAATGATTTGGAACCACTCACAGCCAATCATTTGCTCTTAATGAAGACACATCCTAAAATGCCACCTGAACTCGTTTCAGAAAATGAACTATACCCAAGAAGACGCTGGAAACAAATTCAATACATGGCTGATTTGTTTTGGAAAAGATGGACTAAAGAGTATTTGCCAATACTTCAAGACCGTCAAAAATGGCTTGCACCAAGAAGAAATTTTGAACCAGGAGACATTGTTTTAATAGTAGATAAAGCTACACCTCGCAATTCCTGGGTAATGGATTGAGTCATCAAGACAATGCCAGATGCCAAAGGTGCAGTCAGAAGAGTTTGTGTGCAGACCAAAACCAGCACACCGGACAGACCCGTGAACAAACTGTGCCTGCTTCAAGAAACAGACAATGTTTGAAATATGAAATTTTTAAAATGTTTGTTTGCAGTGTTATTGCTAGTGATTTGAAAACAATAGTTAATATAAAGTTAACTGGCTCATATTGAAGTAAAGTATAGTAATTGACTCCGCTCCTGCATAGCCAATTAGGGGCCGGAAATGTAAGAGCCAATTTTAGAAAGTTAAAGTTTTGAGTTAAACTCATATTAATGTTTGCATAATTTGAATAGAATATAATTTCTTCCATAGTCATAAACAATGGTATAGTCTTTTCCCCTATAAGTTAATAAGAGATAGAATCTTCTTGCTATAACTGAGAAACAGTGTGATAATGGATTCAGTTGTGTTTAGAACAGGTCCCAGTAAACAGGGACTTGAAAGACCCATTTTCTACTCAGAGATGGGATAAGCATACAGTTTTCTGACCGCTTTGAAATGGTTCAGAAACGTTTTGAAATGGTTCAGAAATTATAAGTGATTAGTAAAGATTTAAGATGTAACAAGACTAAGCTTAGAACTGAACTTTTCTTATTATAACTTTTTTACTTTTTTTGCTATTTTAATTTTCTTTTTGTGTGAACTGTTTTACTTTGAAACTTAACTAAACACTTAAGATATTTTGTCTGTGGAATAATTTCTGCACGTCAGGCCTTTGTTGAATCCCATTTTTTGAGTTAGAGCTGCTGAACTTTAGAAACTTTGGGAAAACGCAGCTACAAGTACATTAGAGTGTCAGCTCAAGTTGGACGGTTGGGAGACAAAGTCAGAGAGGCGAGATTGAGTTGGTTTGGACATGTGCAGAGGAGAGATGCTGAGTATATTGGGAGAAAGATGTTAAGGATAGAGCTGCCAGGGAAGAGAAAAAGAGGGAGACTTAAGAGAAGGTTTATGGATGTGGTGAGAGAGGACATGCAGGTGATGGGAGTAAAGAACAAGATACAGAGGACTGAAAGATATGGAAGAAAATGATCCACTGTGGCAACCCCTAACGGGAGCAGCCGAAAGAAAAAGAAGTTACCTAAAATGAAAAACTTATTTTAAGTCACTGAGACATCATGGGGTTTATTTACTATCAACCTTTTGGGTTATTTTGTTGAGATCTCACAAAGATTACCTCTGGCAGATGTCCTATGGGTTAGCCTCTACTGTGAGAATACACTTTGATATCTTCTCATAGTTCAGATTAACAGCCCTCAAAGGCTCACCAGATTGTTGGACCAGTTTCACATGATCTAGAGAAAGATGACAATCTAAAGAAATCATTTCCCACTGATGTAAAGTGAATTTCAAGTTTAAAAAGCATGAAAAGCTTACCAAAATCATAGCTTCTTTCAATTTGATATGAAATGGATACTGTGGAATCCTTCACGGCAAATGTATATTTGAGGAATCCCACTTCAGTGTATTCTTGAACACTTTTACTTTTGGAGAGAAAAATGTCCTAGTTAGAATCAGCACAGAGCTGAGAGAGCAAACGAATATTACATTTCATGTCTTTCGGGATATTTGACATTACAGTAACATTTTGCAATCACACCACCCTAGTGTGTGGTTGGGGTTTTTTGTGTGTGTTCACCCTGCAATGTACTGCAATGTTCCTGCTACGTGCCCTATGCTAGCTGGGGTAGGCTCCAGCACCCCCGGCGACTCTGTTCAGGACAAAGCAGGTAAGAAAATTATACTGACTGACTGACATCAGTATCTGTACATTGCAAAGCAATTTTGACAAAGTTCTTTAGAAAATCCCATGCTTGGTGAAGGAACTGCAAAGAAGCGCATGAATACATTGAGAAATTGTTGTGAGTACACATGAAATTGTATATGAAAGGTGCCTGTATGCTAGGTGACTTGATTGGAATCTTCAAAGTTGTACTGCTGTTTCTTTAACTCCAAGCACATTATTTTATGGCCTGTTCAACTGGCTCAATACATGTTTACTTCTCTGTGGTGCTTTATTTGTAATAATAATAATAATAATACATTTTATTTATATAGCACCTTTTCCATGCTCAAGGAACTTCACAGAGTGTATACGTAACATTGGATACAAATGTTTTCCTGAATAGAACAATGAAACAGATCACAAAGCATTAAATAGAATAAAGGACAATTAACCAGAGTAAAATACTAAATTCAATACTAAAAGAAAAAGCCTAACAAATAACTTATATTGTGATATAACAGACACACAAATTATCCTGAGCACCTGGACAGAGAGGTAAATGAAAGAAAGGGCAGAATGTTAAGTTAATTTAAAAGCCTTCCTAAATAGATGAGTTTCAAGTTGTTTTTTAAAAGAATGAATGGAGTCATCTGATCTAATTAATTTCGGGATGTCATTCCAAAGTCTGAGTGCTATGGACTAAGCCACCGATAGAGTGCAGGTTAGGGTGAGGCACAACAAGATTACCAGAATCAGAGGACCTTAGTAGGTGAACAGGAGCATAGTGATAGAGAAAGTCACTGATGTAGTCAGTGTGAGGCCATTTAAAGCTTTGTAGGTTATTAATAAAATTTTATATTCAATCCTGTAAGACACAGGGAGCCAGTGAAGGTGAAGCAGGATGGGTGTGATGTAGGCCTACTCGCTGTTGCTGGTTCGTGTAAGGACTCTTGCAGCAGAGTTCTGAATCAACTTGTAAGTGCATTGCTGTCGAGTTTAGATTCTTGAGGACTATCTGTGCAATAGCTGGGGGCAAAAAGCTGTTCTGACATACAGTGCATCCGGAAAGTATTCACAGCGCATCACTTTTTCCACATTTTGTTATGTTACAGCCTTATTCCAAAATGGATTAAATTCATTTTTTTCCTCAGAATTCTACACACAACACCCCATAATGACAACGTGAAAAAAGTTTACTTCAGGTTTTTGCAAATTTATTAAAAATTAAAAAACTGAGAAAGCACATGTACATAAGTATTCACAGCCTTTGCTCAATACTTTGTCGATGCACCTTTGGCAGCAATTACAGCCTCAAGTCTTTTTGAATATGATGCTACAAGCTTGGCACACCTATCCTTGGCCAGTTTCACCCATTCCTCTTTGCAGCACCTCTCAAACTCCATCAGGTTGGATGGGAAGCGTCGGTGCACAGCCATTTTAAGATCTCTCCAGAGATGTTCAATCGGATTCAAGTCTGGGCTCTGGCTGGGCCACTCAAGGATATTCACAGAGTTGTCCTGAAGCCACTCCTTTGAT
Organism: Erpetoichthys calabaricus; assembly: GCF_900747795.2. Taxonomy (NCBI): domain Eukaryota; kingdom Metazoa; phylum Chordata; class Cladistia; order Polypteriformes; family Polypteridae; genus Erpetoichthys; species Erpetoichthys calabaricus. Next base: position 40,553,756 of record NC_041408.2, read on the forward strand.
ATCTTGGCTGTGTGCTTAGGGTCGTTGTCCTGCTGAAAGATGAACCGTCGCCCCAGTCTGAGGTCAAGAGCGCTCTGGAGCAGGTTTTCATCCAGGATGTCTCTGTACATTGCTGCAGTCATCTTTCCCTTTATCCTGACTAGTCTCCCAGTCCCTGCTGCTGAAAAACATCCCCACAGCATGATGCTGCCACCACCGCGCTTCACTGTAGGGATGGTGCCAGGTTTCCTCCAAACGTGACGCCTGGCATTCACACCAAAGAGTTCAATCTTTGTCTCATCAGACCAGAGAATTTTCTTTCTCATGGTCTGAGAGTCCTTCAGGTGCCTTTTGGCAAACTCCAGGCGGGCTGCCATGTGCCTTTTACTAAGGAGTGGCTTCCGTCTGGCCACTCTACCATACAGGCCTGATTGGTGGATTGCTGCAGAGATGGTTGTCCTTCTGGAAGGTTCTCCTCTCTCCACAGAGGACCTCTGGAGCTCTGACAGAGTGACCATCAGGTTCTTGGTCACCTCCCTCACTAAGGCCCTTCTCCCCCGATCGCTCAGTTTAGATGGCCGGCCAGCTCTAGGAAGAGTCCTGGTGGATTCGAACTTCTTCCACTTACAGATGATGGAGGCCACTGTGCTCATTGGGACCTTCAAAGCAGCAGAAATTTTTCTGTAACCTTCCCCAGATTTGTGCCTTGAGACAATCCTGTCTCGGAGGTCTACAGACAATTCCTTTGACTTCATGCTTGGTTTGTGCTCTGACATGAACTGTCAACTGTGGGACCTTATATAGACAGGTGTGTGCCTTTCCAAATCATGTCCAATCAACTGAATTTACCACAGGTGGACTCCAATTAAGCTGCAGAAACATCTCAAGGATGATCAGGGGAAACAGGATGCACCTGAGCTCAATTTTGAGCTTCACAGCAAAGGCTGTGAATACTTATGTACATGTGCTTTCTCAATTTTTTTATTTTTAATAAATTTGCAAAAACCTCAAGTAAACTTTTTTCACGTTGTCATTATGGGGTGTTGTGTGTAGAATTCTGAGGAAAAAAATGAATTAAATCCATTTTGGAATAAGGCTGTAACATAACAAAATGTGGAAAAAGTGATGTGCTGTGAATACTTTCTGGATGCACTGTATGGCACCACACAGTTGGAAGCAGGACTGGCACAAGTCTGGTGATCCAAAACAAACACCCAATCACACACAAAAACAGTTGATTTAGAAAGCTTTCAGGCCTCTTTACTTTCTGCATATTTTATTGTGTTATATCCATTTAAAATTAAATCTACATTTGCCACTTTTGCCCATCAATGTTTTCAGAAAGGTTTACAATTTATTAAAAAGAACATACTGAAATTTCTCATTCATATAAATATTCAGACCCTTAACTCAGTACTTTGTAGAAGCCCCATTGGCAGCAATGACAGCCCCAGGTCTCTACAAGCTTTGCACTCCTGGATTTGCGCATTTTATCCCATTATTCCTTACAGATCCTCTTAAGCCACATTAGATTGGATGGGAAGCATCTGTAAAATCACATCTTCAGGTCTCTGCACACATGTTCTATGGGGTTTGAGTCTGGACTTTGGCCAAGCCACTCAAGGATAGTCAGAGGCTTGCCTTAAAGATACTCTAGCAATGTCTTGACTGTATGTTTTGGGTCACTGTCATTCTGAAAGGTGAACCATTGTTCAATGTTTGAGGTTGCATGCACAATGGAGCAGGTTTTCTTCAAGGACCTCTCTGTATTTGTTCCATTAATTCTGACTAATCTCCCTGTCGCTGCCACTGAGAAGCATCCCCACAGCATAATGCTGCCACTACCATGCTTCATCATATGGATGGTATTGGACCCAAAGATTTCAATTTTTGTTTTTTCAGACCAGACAGTCTTTCTCCTTATGTTCCCAGAGTTCTTGTATTGCCATCAGGTGCCTTTTACTCTAGAGTGGCTTCTCACTAGCCAGTCTACCATTAACAGCTGATTGATGGAATTCTTGTAGAGTTCTTCCCCATTCCAGCAGAAGACTTCTGAAGCTCTGTTAGATTGACTGTTGAGTTATTGGTCGTCTCGATTGATGTAGGCCCTTCTTGATATGTTACTCAGTTTGGCTAGATGGCCAACTCCAGGAACAGTCCTGGAAGTTCCAAACCTCTTCCATGTTATAATTTTTGGGAATACTCAAAGTTTTAGAAATGGTTTTATCCCCTTGCCCTGCTCTATTCTTCACCAGAATTTGATTTTGGAGGTCTACAGGGACTTCCTTGGACTTCATTACCTGCTTTTTTGTCCTAATATGCAGCATGAATTGTTGGACCTCAGATACACAAGTGTGTGCCTTTCTAAATGACGTCCAATCCATTCACTTTGACACAGGTGGCCTCCAATTCAGTTCTATCTCAAGAAGAATTAAACAAAAACAGGATGCAACTGAGCACAATTTGGAGTGCCACAGCAAAGGGTCTGAATACTTACAGTATAAGAGATTTCACTATTTGATTTTTATTAAATTTGCAAGCCTTTCAGGAAACATGCTTCACTTTGCTATGACGGGTTATTGAGTGTGGACTGAAGGGCAAAAATAACAAATGTATCAATTTAAAAAAATCTACAACACAATAAAGTCTGCAGAGTGTGAACGGGTCCGAATACTTTTTGAATCTACGAGTAGTATAAAACTTCACCATTATACATATCAAAATTTTGACAGGTGTATGCCCCACCCCCCCTGGCATTTCCGGTACCCACCTGATGCCGCCTGGTTAATGGATGTTCACACACTCTGGTCTCTACCCATTGTCGGACAAAGTTTGACAGGCATCAGACCTTTTGTCAGTCGTCCAAAAGGAATTGGTCGGCCAATCTTGGCCTTGGTCCTAAGAATGGGCTGGTCAGCTTTGTAAGCCGAGACGGACCTTCGGGGACCTGTAAGGTGTCAAAAAGGTAAGTCAGCAATGGGGTGGACCTGGCATCCTGCTGCTATGTGTGTACAGTGCCGGTATGTACAGAGAATACAGAGAGCGTGAGTGACAGACACAGAGAGAGGATGTACAAGAAGGCTTTAGAGAGAATCTATTACATACCCAAGGAGTCTGGCAGTTTTGGTGATATTAACAGCTTCTTGAGAAATATATCAAGTCATGGAGAAAATGTCAAGCAAAAAACATGTTGAAATGGATAAGTGGGCAATCTACTTACAGTGTGCACAAACCAGCACAGCTGAGGGTCAAGAGAAACAGAACAATTGTTTCAACGGTCGATGACCAGTGGCAAGCAGATTTGGTAGAGATGTCTTATTACTCAAAATTCAATGATGGATATAAATTTATCCTCACGCGTATCGATGTGCTCTCAAAATATGCTTTGGCTGTGCCATTAAGACAGGGAAAGAAGTTTCTTGGGGTTTTAGTTTGATCTTTAGACAGTGCAGAGGTCCTATGAAGCTACAGACAGACCAAGGCAAAGAATTTTGCACATTGGTACAAAAACTACTAAAACAGAACAATATTGTACATTTTGTCACAAACAATGATGTAATGGCCAGCATAGCAGAACGGTTCAATAGGACCTTAAAGTCCAAAATATAGAAATATTTTACATATGCACATACTTGTTGGTATATAGATGCACAGTCTTTCTGCAGAGTTATAACCACAGTTTTTACACCACAATTAAAACAAGACCTGTAGATGTGACTCCAGAAAATGCTCTGAGTTTTTGGAAAATATTCTATGACAGGGCAGCGCAAAAAAAATCTACTCTGTGCACATTGAAAATAGTCATGTCAGAGTTTCAAAATTAAAAGGTGTATTCAAAAAAGACTATGAGCAGTCTTTTACAGATGAAATTTTTATTATCGTGGACTGTTTGAAATGACTCAAACCTGTATATACTGTACACTAATAGATTATGCAGGTGATGAAATTCAAGGGACATTTTATGCGGAAGAATTACAAAAAATTAACCCCGATGCTTACCAGGTGTACCGCGTCCAGAAAATTCTTGCCACTCGCGGGCGTGGTAGAATCAAGCATGTGTTGGTAAAATGGCTTGGTTGGGACAAGAAATTTAACAGTTGGGTCAAGGCTTCAGAAGTGAAAGACATAAGGAGTTGAGAAAGGAAGAAAAAAATGTCTAAAGTCAGAAATGGATTTTATGTAACATTGCCGAGTCATTCATCAGCCAGGACTTTTCCCAATAACACAATAGCATCATTCACCATTCAGCTAGCCAAGACAATAGAACTGTCCAGAGACTGGGAAGTGGCATTGGTGGAACTGACTTACCCAGAAATGTTCAATTCTATCACCCAGGAAGCACAATTTACACTAATGAATCAGGAAACAAGAACAAGAAATTGGACATACACTTTAAACAAAGGCTATTTCAGGAATATAGAAGCATTGTTGTTTGAAATGAATCATGTCATTAATACCAACCCAACATCACCGAAGTCAACGCTTAGATACAATCCTGCCAGTAGAACCATTCATCTTATTGGTGATAAAAACATTTTGCTCCAAGTGACCAGCTGACTTACATTCTGGGGTTTGATCCAGAGATGCCATCTAACAAGTCACCTCACCCGACTGATATCACAGGTGGTTTTTCCACCATATTCATGTATACAGATATTATCGATCCACAACTTGTTGGAGATGCGCCTGCGCCATTACTGAGATGTGTAAATAAAAGGTGAATGTCACCATATTTTTTGAAAAGCCACACTACATACCTCTCGCCATGCAAAGCTTCAGTACTATAAGGATTGAAATTAAGACAGACCAGAATAAACCAGTTCCGTTCCAGTACGGTAAGGTAATAATTAAGTTGTATTTTCGTCCTGCAAGATCTATCAATTTTTAAACATGCTTGTAACAAAAAAGTACGGAGATCCACGCGCCTATGCATCTTATTACAAGACACAAGCTGGCAATGGTCTACCAGGGTTTCATAGTCTCCCGGTCCAGTACGGTGCAGGTATCGGCAGTATTTTTAAAGCTCTCTTCAGAAAAGCAGTACTTCTGTTTAGGCGAGGGCTAGAAATAGCTAAACCTCATGTGAAGTCTGCAGCAAAAAGCATTGCTAATGATGTCATGAGTCACATGGCAAGTGCTGCAATGAATAAAGTTGCAACACCCCAACAAGAAGGTTCGGGTATGATTGTTATAAAGAGAGGTGTTAAAAGAAAAAGACGCACATCACATCTAGCACTGCTGGGGCCACCTGCACTGCCCAGGAAGAGAGCAAATAGGAAAAAAACTCGACACTCTCTCAAAAGATAAAGAAAGTCAGCCAAGAGAACATCCAGAACTAAGCAAAATTTCTGGTGATATACTCTAAACATGGCCTTTGTACACTGTGCGTTAGATGAATGTGCAAAATCGTAACTGGACGTATTTCAGCTGTCACCAACACAAACCAGTATTGAAAAAAGCTACTATGTCAAAGTGCCGCCTCTCACATCATTGTCAGAAAGTGCTCCACTTGAGTTTTCGATTGCCGGAAATGATCAATACCTGGGGCCTCATGTATAACAGTGTGCGTAGAATTCGCACTATAACATGACGTAAGCACAAAAGCCGAAATGTGTTTACGCACACAAAAATCCTGATGCAGGAATCTGTGCGTTCGTCAACTTCCGTGTTCTTCCGCTACATAAATCCCGCTCAGCCTGGAAATAAACGCACGTGCACGCGCTTGCTGTCCCGCCCCAAATCCTCCCAGAATTACGCCTCTTTGAATATGCAAATCAATATAAATAGCCCTTAAGCCCAGCGTTCTGTGAAAAGACAATGGCAAAAGTACGAGGAAAAAGAGAAGAATTTCAACGAATACCAAATGGAGGCAAAGAAAAACGTACTATTTGTTGGTTTAAACAGTTATATAAGCAACAAAAGGAAGTTGATTGAGTGACATAGTGTGTCGGAGAAACTCGAAAGCTCAAGTTCACAAAGTCGCACAGTGCCCGAAATAAAAAAGTTGTCACATATCAAAGTCGGCGTGAAAAGGTGACTCATAGCCCAACGTCTGAGTGTCATATGAAATCTTATTAAGGTACAGTGAAAAAAAAGGCACACAGTATGAAAAAAGCATGAAATGTCAACTTTAATCTTGAAATTTCCAATTTAATCACGTAGTTTATTTTGTCATTAAAGTAGAACATAATAAACTTCATTTTAAAATCATTTAATTTACCAGTTTCTCAAATCCCATCGTAACTAAAGTAGCACGTTAAAAGCTTTGTTTTGTGTTTGATCTTCTATGTGCTCTATGTGCCTGAATCACTACGTGCTCTTCCTCCGACAGGACACAGAATCCATTACATTCATAATATTACAGCTCTCTGAGTAATTAAAATACTGAGAAGTATACGTGATATTTTCATGATGATATGAGTTAAAGCATGTTATTAAACATGGGAACATGGCAGCGAGTGATTGTTCATGTCTTACAGCAAGATGCTTGCTGCTCCATGCGCAACCTTCAATGAAATGCTTTATTACAGAAGTATTGTCTCTTTCAAACGTATTAACCCCCAATTCCTGTCCTTACTTTTCTTTCTCCAAATACCCATTCGCCACACAATCAGCTCTGTAATAGACATTAAGCCATCTGTAAGCTTAGAACGCCGATTCTTCAAAACTTTTAAGGAACATCAAAATATCTTCGTAATGTTTAATTATTCTATCCATCTATCCTTCCAGTGTCGCACCAGCCACAGCATGAATACAGCGGGAGGCAGGAACAAACCGTGAACAAAGCTCAACCTCGCTAACGCTGTGGCACCGTGTAGTTAAAGTTTTATCTGTATAATATAATCAACATATTTTGCTGCATTTCATCTTAAAAATGATATTGTTATCATATGTAAATACGTGCTTTATAAAGTGGCTCAGGTTGTGCAATATTATAACTGCATCATAAGTACAATGACCTCACGGTAACTTGCAAGTACAAACAGTTCTACAAGGAGCACTTGATGGACTGATTGAGTGCGGGTGGAATGAAACTGTTTGTGAACCGCGAGGTCCAAACAGGAAAGGCTGTAAAGCGTTGTTCGGATGAGAGCAGTTCAAATAGCGAATGGCTGAGGCATCGAGTGCTTGATGCTGTATACCGATAATTCTCTTTCCGATCGCTGTAGATCTGTGATTCTGTAGATACAGTGATATAAATACTCCGAGTGGTGCAGTGCGAGTAATATAGAAAAAGATGATCCGCTGTGGCAACCCCTAACGAGAGCAGCTGACAGAAGAAGAAGAAGGTACAGTGAGAGTAACAACGCTAAAGCAGTTATGGTATTTAGAATAGTTTGACCATTCTGTGGACCATTATATTGTTACAGGTTAATTACAATCAGATGCATTAAATTTATGAACGATATGCGGTTAATTTCAGTGTATTTGATAAAGCCGCCGTCGTGGATGTGGATCTAAGAAAGGGTAACCACACAGGATCAGTAGTACTGCTTTGACGCTGGGTGCCGCCAGTCTGCAAAACTGAGCGGAGAACTTGCGTACGACAGGGTATGAGGTACCGTGGAAAAGTGCGTGGCTTTACGCCAAGTGTAGGTTTTATACATCGTGATTTGAACGTGGAAACGTTCTTACGCAACATTGCTTTGCGTACACACCGTTTATACATGAGGCCCCTGGACCTCAACAACACACTCCTCTACCTAAGCTGTAAATTAAATAAAAATGATGGAACAATTCTGGCCGCAGATGCACGTGTTGCCCTTGTAAACTACCCGATTGCTTCTCTGTTCAGTCAGGTGGATATCACCGTCGGGGACAGATTGATCAATCAGAGCAATAACTGTTACCCATATCGTGCGTTTATTGAAACCGTACTAAATTACAGAGATGAGACCCTGAAAATACAATTTTCAGCTGGACTGTTCTATAAAGACACACCCGGTCAACACGAGACCACTGTTCTGGATGGACCAAATTTGGGATTCAATAAAAGGGCTGCTTACACGGCCAGCAGCCGCAGGGTTCATTTATTGGGTCACATCTATGCAGATCTGTTCTTTCAAGAGAAATTATTAATTAATGGGGTTGATGTAAAAATAAAGTTGGTATGAAATAAGGATGACTTTTGTTCGATGAGCGATAGTGATCAATTTAAGGTCAACATATTATCAGCATCATTCTTTGTGAAAAGAGTTCAAGAGAACCCTGGAGTCAGACTGGGCCATGCTGAGGCATTGATGACCAGCAATGCAAAATATCCAATCGAAGGTGTTCAGCATACCTACCGGTAGTCGTGTCTGCAACCAGGAAAACCTGTTTCTGGGACAGCTGCCAAAATTGATTGTTTTGGGTTTTGTTGACAATGCGTCTTTCAGTGGCAACTTTACACACAACCCCTTTAATTTTAAACTTAATAACATCAACTTCATGGCTCTTTACCTGGATGGAGAGCAGATACCCAGCAAACCTCTGCAGCCTGATTTTGCTAATGGTCACTGTGTCAGAGAATATTTTCAACTGGCGGAAACCGCAGACAAGAGGATGAAAGATAAGGCATTGTTAGTCGATCGTGAAGAGTTTGCTAAAGGGTATTCACTTTTTGCATTCAACCTAAGCCCTGATATGGAATCACCAGGACACTCATCAAAACAGGCAACCTCACCTTTTGCTGAACCGCTGCAAGATAAGGTGAATATGATTGTGTATGCGGTTTTTGACAACATCATTGAAATTAACATGCGTCGTGAAGTTAATTATGACTACAGTTAAGCCGTAGACATGTTCAGACATGCAGCCTCTGGACACTGAGGAACTCAGGACCACCCTTGCATCTGGGCCAGTGACACGTGTCCATTTTCAGGATGTCTTCCCTTCAGATCAACTGCCCAAGGAGAAGTTGACTGCTAGACCTCTGTTTATGATCGTAAACACAGATCCCCATGATAAATCTGGAAAGCACTGGATTGCCATTTACCTTGCTGCTCATGGAAAAACTGAATTTTTGACTCGTTAATTTCGCCCATACCATTAAAGAATAAATCCCAGCCTTTTGGTTTTCCAGCCTTGTTTAAAGTTTGTGATTGCGTAGCGAACTTGATCAGATCAACCATATTTGTGCCAGTAACAGGTGTGACTTTATATAAAAATTCCTCTCTTTCATTCCAGGACGTTGTGGATGGGTTTTGTGTCATTTTCCGAATTAGTATTTCCGTATTTTTCCGGTGTCTCTGAGAGACGGATTCCAAAATGTCTCTTATGACAATATCATCTCAGCGGTCAAGTGCAATGATGTGGTCTCTGACAGCGTTTGAGTTTCTGGTAGAATCAGAGTCAATGTAGACTTCTGTGATTCACGTTGTGTCATGAGACTCAGATATCTCTGCAGACTATGAAAGTACAGTTCTACTTTTTCATTCAGTGATAGGGCACTATTTTGTAAAATACTCCTCATTTCATGATTAAGCGTTTGCATAGTGTTTTTGTCATATCTGTTTCTTCACCGGCAGGTGTTTTGATCTGCTCCAGTTGTTTTTCCAAATGCTGGCTTAGTGGCATCCTCTGGGATTCTTAAACAAAACAATGTATTTTGCGTTTAATGCTACAGTACGGCTCTGTTTTCCCTGGCAAAAAATATTCTCAACAATATAGATTACGCTCAAATTTCTATGATGAACATACTTTGTGAATGCCAATTCCAACTCATTACTTTTACAGGCAGATTACATGAGATCATCGACTACAACTAAGTTTATTTTATCACGGGGCAACTACGCATTGTCATTTAGGGAGTCAGGGAGCACTTCTATAAATTTTATACATCTCAATTTTTTCATCAATTCTGTATAGAGAGGTTGCCAAACGGAATAACAATAGAGGATATTTTCTGGTTGGTGAGACATCATTTTTGTCCCCAATTCTAGTAATGTTTTCACAAAAAAAGATTTTCCACAGTTGCTTGGCCCACTTAAGATACAGGAAAATGTGTTGTAAATGAATGTCCACTATTTATTTATTTATTTATCTCAGAATCAATAGCCAAAAGGTAACTGCGCAAAATGTTTAGTTAACACATGCTTGTCATAGACATCTTTTTGTATTTTTTTTATTTTCTGGTTTCTGTATGCCAGCTGCGTTTTACCCTTACAATACCAAGATCTTCAAGTTTAATATCTTTATGTTGTGAAGACACATTTATATTTTCTGCATAGTCAAAGACCAGTTCTTTTAAGCTTTCAAAATTCACCTTTTCATAGTTCTTAACATTTAATGTTATACCTTTAACTTTTAGACAGGTTTCAACGTTGGATAACTTGTAGCCATAACGTTTGGGTCCACTGCTTACAAATTCTGTGATGTTTTCATTCGTTGGTAACTCGCTTGTTAATTCTCCTAAATAACACCCGAGTTCTGGTTCCCATTTGTTTGCTCTGGAAATATAAAAAATTGAATCAGTGTCATAGCATAGTATTCTTTCGTTCAGTTTATTTAAACGATTATACAACTCTAATCTTGCATAAGCTGTAGTAAAACTTGCAATAAATATGTTTACATTGGACAGTGTGCTGTATCGATCTTTATCGTAGGTCCAAGTCACTGTGGACAAAGGTTCGAGGCAAACAGCAGGCAGACAGCAGATATAGAGTAAAAAAGCAATTTCTTTATTCTTAGTGAGCAGAGAGAGAGGTTACTGCAGCCCCTGTCAGCTTTGTGTCACTGACAGTTACCAAACAATAGCCCCCTTTTTGGGGGGGGTGAGTTTCCTTTTTATAGAGAGTTACAGTGACAGCTTTATCATGAGGTAAGGTTACACAATTCTTTGGGGGAATTTAGTAATATTACAACACATTTGTGCAAAACAACTTAAGAAGAAGTGAAAGAACCTATTACTGTTGATTAAACAAAAATCACAGACGTTTGAACTTGAAGTCAGCAGTTTGACAAAATTGTTGCAAGTTTGTTCTTTCGGCTTTGCACACTTATTAATAAACAATAATCTTTAGTTCATTAGTTTAAGTAAGTCATATTAATAATCAATTAATCCATAGCCTATTAATACAATCTAGTAATATACTTATAGATAAAATGATTATACAGGTAATAGTTTCCTTCTTTTAACAATCTTAATGCATTCATATGGTTAACACAAGAACTCTTATACTTGCAAATATATATACATATATATTTTCTTAGTATCAGCTGGTTTGCATAATAATATTTTTTCCATCCACCCAGATGCACACAGATAGTAATCATCAAGGCATTTTAGATTTGTTTATCTAAGTACAAAAATAGGTCAAAAGGTCCTCAGTCCAAGATTCTTTGTTCAACTATTATTTATTATTACACATCACACACGCACATTCATCATCGATAAAATCACAAGTAGATACCTCATAGTTTGGGGCAAATAATAATTCAAACAGTTTTTCTGGATCAGTAACTAAAGATGTGTGAGGCAAATTAGGTCTTTGTGCAAACGTACCCTATAAGGAATTTAAAAAAAATTTTGCAATTTGCCTTCTGGCCGGATATTTTTTAATTAGGTGCTCGCTTAATTGTACATCTTCCTTTTCATAAAACATGGATACATACTGTTTACACTCTTCCGTGTTTAGAGAGCTCTCAGGATAACCCGAAGATTCTTGCTTAGCTTTTAAATGGGCATTAATATACTCTGAAAAAGTTCGGTAGAGCTTTGTTCAAAATGCCATATCTCATATATGCGTTCAATTTTGTACCCCTGCTGAATAGCTGCAAACAATTCCGGGGTCGGTCAGCATCCAGTAAGAGCCCTCTTCTCGTGAAAGTGTGTGCATGGGCTCTACTGATGTGTTACAACACAAGTGTGGCAAAGTGTAAAGTATAATTTTTTGTTGTACTAACCTGTATTTAGGTACAGTGAGTAAGTTAGCATCCGATGATCTTACACCGTCGCCCACGCTAATCTGAAATACGTTTCTAATGGTTCAAAATCCTTATGAATAATTTTTGGATGACCGATTGGATATCTTTTGTTTTTATTCACATAAGGATATAAACTCGTGAAATCGTAGTAATGGGTTTTTTCTCCAGCGCACACCGTGTAGTATAAACGTGCTGCAATTACAATCTTATTTGCTATTATATAGGGAACGGCCAAGGTCGCATATATAGAGTGTAAAAGTGTAAAAATCGATCAAGAAATAACAGAGTTTATAGTTGAAAATAATTAAGGTGGCACCATTGCTGCAGCTTGCACTTCATCAGACAACAGCTTTGAACAGCAACTTGAAATTGCAATGCGTCAGTCTGTTGCATCAGCATTATCTGTGCCAAGAAACTTGCCATCACAGAATGATGACAAGAAACTGTATGCATCAGTAAAAGCTGAAATGGCGGTGTTTCAGAGCAACGGCAAGAGCGGGCTTTGTTTAGAACAAGTGTATCAGTATCTGATGACTGTGCCGCCTACTTCAGGAGGCAGAGCATACTTTCTCAGCGGCTGGTGTACTCTGCACGAAGGTGCACTCTCACCTGGACGACCGCACACAGGACATGTTGTGCTTTCTACGCTCTTATTACCGCAACTAAAGATACATGTAAAAAAACGTATTAAAAAAAAAAACTTTTTATGTTATACTGTATTGAGGATTTGTTCTGTTCTGTGTATTGTATTGTATTGACCCCCTTCTTTTGACACCCACTGCACACCCAACCTACCTGGAAAGAGGTCTCTCTATGAACTGCCTTCAGATTTTGGGCTATACAAAAATAAACTGCATTGTATTGTATTGTATGTACTTACTGTATATGACAGCATGAACTCCTTGTAGATAAGGTTAGTCTTTTATTTGTCTCAACATATTGCAGTAGTTTTATTAAAAATAAGTGTCGGTCATTCTAAAACCATTCATATGTGAGATGCCCGTGCACTGTGTCATCCCTGGGAGCCCGGGATTGCCAGGAATGATATGCAGGATTCCCAAATTCCCGGGAATGGATTCCCTACTATTATACAATATTGACACGTACATCCTTTCACTCAGCTCGCCGATCCCGAAAGGGCCCCAATAGCCACACACGTCCATCCTTTTTTCTATACTGTTTTCCACTTGTGAGGCCCTTGGCCAGCAAAGGTCTTATCGCTTGGGTGCGTTGAGCTCCAAGCAAGGAACTGCGGCCCTGGACAGAACATTGGCCCCATTGCTTGTTGGGTTAACACACAAATACATACGGCACCCAGATCGGTTTTAACAACGAAAGGATTCGTTAAACAGCAAATTTTTTTTTTTCGTACCTGGGGTCTGCTGAGATGTTGTCACACCTGATAATAATGTCATTGATACATGTCTGGTTTGCTTTATGGTGCTCTTTTTTCGGCGAGGCACTCATTAATCGAGATTCAAGCAATTTCTCACGTGCTGAAAATCCTGGTAAGAAATGTAGTGGCGGTATTTTAAAAATAACTTTGCACATACAAATAGCATTATATCCCCTCCAGGAGCAAACTCCATACCGGGACAAAGTAGATAATTTCACTAATTATACATGAAAATAGAATATACAAATCTTACCAGTTGTTTCGTTGTTAATTCTATGGCGATCAGAAAGGTGATCATCAGTTTCATCCGAATCTAAGAATGCAGAATGCATTAAAATATTTAATGTGTAATTCCGTCCAAGTCGGTTATATATATAATAGACCGATAACCATCTAACATGACATAATCAGACATTATCCTTTATTGACACAGGGTGAAACATAACTGTAAAACAGATGTTACAATTAAATTGCATCATTTATTTTATGTAACCGGGTACCTCTAGCAAGTTCCACCGTTATCACCTATAGACACAGTGAAACGTATATTACCATGAATTGTATCATTTTACTCCACATAATAGGGTGCCTCTAAAATGTTCCAACAAGGCCCCAGTACAAGCACCTTATCTCAAAGAGCAGCAACAGATGTTCAGTGTCCTCCTGACCAATGTTAATTTTTGTAAAGACTAGAATTCCATTTTACCATTTAGATTATGGGGCTATAATAGAAAAACATACACTAATGCATAATCATAATAATGTACACATTTTAAAAGTACACATTTTACTTTTGCTCTTCAGCCCGGATGCGAACTCCGCTGCGCTGGCTTAGGAAATGACAGCTCTATGCGTGCGCCACCGGCCCATACGCCAACCAGATGTGCTGCTTCTTTTTTCTTAACATATCCTAGTTAATTTAAAAATAGTTGCTTTGCACCAAAATTATGCTTTTTTTATTTTTAAGGCACAAGTTAATCATGCCAGAGATAAAAAGACTAATTAAACGTGTACACTATCATGACTTATATACAGTGCATCTGGAAAGTATTCACAGCACATCACTTTTTCCACGTTTTGTTATGTTACAGCCTTATTCCAAAATGGATTAAATTCATTTTTTTCCTCAGAATTCTACATACAACACCCCATAATGACAACGTGAAAAACGTTTACTTGAGGTTTTTGCAAATTTATTAAAAATAAAAAAACGGAGAAATCACATGTACATAAGTATTCACAGCCTTTGCTCAATACTTTTTCGATGCACCTTTGGCAGCAATAAGCCTCAAGTCTTTTTGAATATGATGCCACAAGCTTGGCACACCTATCCTTGGCCAGTTTCGCCTATTCCTCTTTGCAGCACCTATCAAGCTCCATCAGGTTGGATGGGAAGTGTCGGTGCACAGCCATTTTAAGATCTCTCCAGAGATGTTCAATCAGATTCAAGTCTGGGCTCTGGCTGGGCCACTCAAGGACATTCACAGAGTTGTCCTGAAGCCACTCCTTTGATATCTTGGCTGTGTGCTTAGCGTCATTGTCCTGCTGAAAGATGTCGTCCCAGTCTGAGGTCAAGAGAGCTCTGGAGCAGGTTTTCATCCAGGATGTCTCTGTACATTGCTGCAGTCATCTTTCCCTTTATCCTGACTAGTCTCCCAGTCCCTGCCGCTGAAAAACATCCCCACAGTATGATGCTGCCACCACCATGCTTCGCTGTAGGGGTGGCATTGGCCTGGTGATGAGCGGTGCCTTGTTTCCTCCAAACGTGACGGCTGGCATTCACACCAAAGAGTTCAATCTTTGTCTCATCGGACCAGAGAATTTTCTTTCTCATGGTCTGAGAGTCCTTCAGGTGCCTTTTGGCAACTCCAGGCGGGCTGCCATGTGCCTTTTACTAAGGAGTGGCTTCCGTCTGGCCACTCTACCATACAGGCCTGATTGGTGGATTGCTGCAGAGATGGTTGTCCTTCTGGAAGGTTCTCTCTCCACAGAGGACCTCTGGCGCTCTGACAGAGTGACCATCGGGTTCTTGGTCACCTCCCTGACTAAGGCCCTTCTCCCCCGATCACTCAGTTTAGATGGCCGGCCAGCTCTAGGAAGAGTCCTGGTGGTTTTGAACTTCTTCCACTTACGGATGATGGAGGCCACTGTGCTCATTGGGACCTTCAAAGCAGCAGAAATTTTTCTGTAACCTTCCCAGATTTGTGCCTTGAGACAATCCTGTCTCGGAGGTCTACAGACAATTCCTTTGACTTCATGCTTGGTTTGTGCTCTGACATGAACTGTCAACTGTGGGACCTTATATAGACAGGTGTGTGCCTTGCCAAATCATGTCCAATCAACTGAATTTACCACAGGTGGACTCCAATTAAGCTGCAGAAACATCTCAAGGATGATCAGGGGAAACAGGATGCACCTGAGCTCAATTTTGAACTTCATGGCAAAGGCTGTGAATACTTATGTACATGTGCTTTCTCAATTTTTTTATTTTTAATAAATTTGCAAAAATCTCAAGTAAACTTTTTTCACATTGTCATTATGGGGTGTTGTGTGTAGAATTCTGAAGAAAAAAAATGAATTTAATCCATTTTGGAATAAGGCTGTAACATAACAAAATGTGGAAAAAGTGATGCGCTGTGAATACTATTGTGTGCCCTAGTGTGTCTTAACAACTTCTAGGCATATCATAAATTAAATTGTGTGTATTAAGAATGACAACAAGAGCATTCCATTTTTACCATTTACTTTATGGGGCTATAATAGAATATACATACTGTACACTAATGCATAATCATAATAATATACACATTTTAAAAGTACAGGTCTTACTTCTGCTCGGCCGCGAACTCCAGTCTCCTGGCTTAGAAAACGGCAGCGATCCGCGGCAACGGCCGCATATTCTTTAGCTAAAATTCCCTAAACCATTTTCCATTCATTCTCTATGGTAGTGCTAAACCACTACCGATGCGATCTATTTTCTGCCACTTCCGCTTCATGGGGTGCTGTTCTGCGCTTTTCCCAATACTATCCACCTGCAGAGCCACAGCACCATACATCACCGCAGTTTTAGACCCGCAGTTACAGACCCGGAAGTGACGTCTCCGTCGTTTCAGGACGGACTTCGTAAAATCACTTTTGGAAGGTTTCGGCAGGTCTCGGCAAAGCCCGGAAACCAAATACAGTGATCCCTTGCTATATCACACTTCGACTTTCACGGCTTCACTCTATCGTGATTTTTTCTCATACATGCTTACGTCACTACGCGTGCGCTTTCTGAGAACTTTTATCTAAGCCCCACGATGGCTCTTAAACGTGCTGCTTTTTCTAAGTCTTCTGACAATGAAACTAAGCGCTGGAGGAAGATGCTTACCATCCAGGAGAAGGTGAAACTCTTGGATATGATCAAAGATGGCAATACCCTACAAAAGCCTCCTCATACATATGAAAAGACAGCGCCAGCAACTGCCTATCAAGATGTTCTTCAGCCGCGCACCCAGACACCCACTGCCTACTCCTAGTACTCCTTCAGCGGAAGAAGACAATGATGCACCTGCTGAAGATACTACACCACCTTGTCACGCTTGGGTCACAGATTTGCACAGAAACACAGGAGGTTGTAGAAAAAAAAGAACTTTATTCAAAGCACTACAAACAAACATTTGTCTCTTTTCAAAAGTCTAAACGTGCTCCATGACAAGTCAGAGATTACAGTTCCACCAGGAGCAGAGAATGTCTGAGAGAGAGAGAGAGAGAAACAAAACAATCAATTCCAAAGCTGAGAGGCGCTGCACAATACTTTTAAGTAAGCGGAGTACCGCGTGAGAGGTTTATCGCGCGTTATAGCGCAAGTGAAAGGGTAAGGAGCAATGTGAAGGTAGACTGTCAGCTGTTTCAGGGGTTTTCCCAGGGGCATCTGTGTCCTCTGAGGGTGCGATCAGCGCTCCAGCTTACAACCTGAAGACTCTCCTTCTGAGCTCGTGCCTTCATAGGTTAGTGGTTGTGTGTAAGAACTGTGTGTGTGTGTAATTAAATGTACAGTACAATAATAATAATATGATATTTGTAATGTCTAATATGTCTTATTTTCTCTTATTTTGTCTAATATATTGGGTAATACAAGTGTAATGGTGACTAAAGGGTGTTATTTCATGTCTAGAGGGCTCTAATAATGTTAAAAAATGTATTTAGAAGGTCGTAAATAGGTTTTCTATACTCTAACTGCGAAATTATTCGATTTATAAATAAAGAATCCTACTTCGCGAAAATTCATTTATCGTGGTAGAGTCTGGATAAACTGTGATAAATGAGGGTTCACTGTAATACGCATCATTGTGAAGTTCAGAGGGTTTCTGCCATCACGTCGTGTTATACATCAAACCAAACAATACGGATCGTTTCTGTGAAATACACTATTAACATTTACGTTGTGTTCGGGTCTGTGGGAACCATTTAACATATCGTCAAAATTAAAATCATCAAGATCGTGTTAATTGAAAATAATTTTTCGTTTACATTCATGAAACGAAATATACAATATAATTACAATGTTTACACCACGTTACAGTTTAGTAAAATGATAATAATAAAAGTGATTACGTTTTTTAAAATGTACTATGCATGTGTGCAATATTGTTCTAAACCAATTTAGAATAAACATTTAAGCCAATCTAATATTTTTAAACATGTATGTGAAGAAAACGGAAATACATATTCTACACTGAATTATGCAATATATTAATTGCCTTATATAGAACTGCTCTAGTTTTTGTCACTTATTATTATAAACAATGGGCCATCAATGGATCGTGGACTATCTTAAAGACAGACCTCAGTATGTGCGTCTCGGGAACTGCAGGTCTGACATTGTGGTCAGCAACACAGGAGCGCCGCAGGGGACTGTACTTTCTCCGGTCCTGTTCAGCCTATATACATCGGACTTCCAATACAACTCGGAGTCCTGCCACGTGCAAAAATTCGCTGACGACACTGCTGTCGAGGGCTGCATCAGGAGTGGGCAGGAGGAGGAGTACAGGAACCTAATCAAGGACTTTGTTAAATGGTGCGACTCAAACCACCTACACCTGAACACCAGCAAAACCAAGGAACTGGTGGTGGAGTTTAGGAGGCTTAGACCCCTCCTGGACCCTGTGATCATCAGAGGTGACTATGTGCAGATGGTGCAGACCTATAAATACCTGGGAGTGCAGCTGGATGATAAATTGGACTGAACTGCCAATACTGATTCTCTGTGCAAGAGAGGACAGAGCCGGCTGTACTTCATTAGAAGACTGGTGTCCTTCAACATCTGCAATAAGATGCTGCAGATGTTCTATCAGATGGTTGTGGCGAGTGCCCTCTTCTACGCTGTGGTGTGGTGGGGAGGCAGCATTAAGAAGGACGCCTCACGCCTGGACAAACTGGTGAGGATGGCAGGCTCTATTGGTATGGAGCTGGACAGTTTGACATCTGTGGCAGAGCGACAGGCGCTCAAAAGGCTCCTATCAATTATGGAGAATCCACTGCATCCACTAAACAGTGTCATCTCCAGACAGAAGAGCAGCTTCAGCGACAGACTGCTGTCAATGTCCTGCTCCACTGACAGACTGAGGAGATCGTTCCTCCCCCAAACTATGCGACTCTTCAATTCCACCTGGGGGGGGGGGGGGGTAAACATTAACATTATACAAAGTTATTGTCTGTTTTTACCTGCATTTTTATTACTCTTTAATTTAATATTGTTTTTGCATCAGTACGCTGCTTCTGGAGTATGTGAATTTCCCCTTGGGATTAATAAAATATCTATCTATCTATCTATCTATCAAAAGAAAAAAAAATACTAATAAGAACACAATTTATTTATATAGCACCCTGCCCAAAATTCAAAAAGAACAACTATTTAACATTGGCTACAAATAATATCTTCACTAAATAAAGATAAATACAGGATACACAAAACATTCATATAGAATAAAAAACAATAATGCAGACTAAAATACAACATATAATACTACAAAAAAATCTTGAACAAATAACATAAATTGTGATAAAAATTCAAACCCTGAGTACCTGGACAGATAGAGGGGGTAAACTGAAAGAACGGGCAGAATATCAGGTCTGTTTAATGTCTTCCTAAACAAATGAGTTAAAATAAATGAATGGAGTCAGCTCATGTCATTAATTTTGGGAGGTCATTCCAAAGTCTGGGCATTATATACAGCTGAAGGCCCTATTGTCACCCACAGAGTGCCGGTTAGTGGGGGGCACAGAATGAGAGGACCTCGGCTTTGCCGAGACCTGCCGAAACCTTCCAAATGTGATTTTACGAAGTCAGTCCTGAAACGAAGGTGACACCACTACAACTACAAAGGTCTACAACTGCGGGTCTAAAACTGCAGTGACAAATGGATGCTACTCACTCTGCCTGCCTGTATGTATACAACATATGAGAGCAAGAACAGAAATGTGGCTCATTGTAGTCATTAGGGAGGCTATAGGATATCAGTTTCCAGTGTTTAACCTGGATATTATCTACAGTACCAGTCTGCGGTTACTCTTGGCAAATTCTGAAATAAATTCATTCATGTCTAGATTTTCTGTGATGTTTTTCTCATGTGCCAGAATGACTAAATTTCTCTTCCTTGAATGCAGCATTGTTCGGCAGAGTGGAGTGAGAATGCAGTTCAAAGTGGAGAAAGAACTTTCGCATGTGGCTGAAGACACACCAATGATGAGTGCTGTAACATATAGCGAATGCAACATAGGGGAGGCCTCTTTGTACTGCTGAATGCATTTGCATGCTTCAGAGAGATTAGCATCAGCTGGCAGTTTATTGATCAACATTGCTTTTGCCACAGCAATTTCATTTTGCAAGCTCATGCTGTCAAATTTGCTCTGTGCCTGAAGTGGTTTCAGGAGAGAATGATCAAGAAATAATTCTGATTTTGGCAGGAGAAGCGATGTGGCCCTCAATAATTCAACATTTCTCTGAGAGAATCTTGTCTCCATTTCCACAATAGCTCTATCAAGAATGCTGAACATAGCCCTTTTAAAAGTCTGATTAGGAGCAATTTGTTCATCAGAGTCACCATGCCCAAGCGTAGACATGACAATACTATCCTCAAGCTGTGAATTAACTTTCTGTTTCCTTTTGAGCGAATTGGTAGGCCTACTTTCACAGTGAGAGAAATGCTCCTCCCAGAATGACTCACATCTCATCTCCTTCAGTGTGGCCAGTGAAACTGTCACCACCTCCCCAGCAGTGCACAAATCCACTGCATGTGCCTGTACAATTGCATTGGCTAGTTTCAGCACACCAAGCACATGAAGGAGGAATTTTCCTGTATTGAATAAATTCTGCTTTTTAAATTGAGTCAAAAGACCACATGTCTCTATGCAAATGTCAAAAGGGGCAGTGTCAGCCTCTGCTACCTCTGAGAGAAGCCCCCTTATAGCTTCCTCATTGTTGACAATGGACTTTGTGACATCATAATGACTGGTCCATCGTATTTCTAGAAGTCTTTTGAGTTTGGGTGTATTGTATGTGTGTGAAACATGATGTCTGTGACAAAATGTGTTCAATGAATTTGACTAGTCAAAGAACTTCTTAGCCAGAGGTTCTGATTCCATTGCATGTATCAATGCTAAATGGAGCTGGTGGTTGTAGCAGTGTACAGTACATATGGAATGTACTTACCAACTTTGTTTTGTAACAAAGCCTGGACACCACACCTTGCCCCAGACATGACAAAAGCACCATCAAAACACTGACACACTAAATGGTCTGGGCTGTAACCTAGTTCAGAGAGATGTGACAGAATTTGGTTACAAATATATTCAGCATGGGCGGCACGGTGGTGCAGTGGGTAGCGCTGCTGCCTTGCAGTTGGGTGATCTGGGGACCTGGGTTCGCTTCCCGGGTCCTCCCTGCATGGAGTTTGCATGTTCTCCCTGTGTCTGCGTGGGTTTCCTCCGGGCGCTCTGGTTTCCTCCCACAGTCCAAAGACATGCCGGTTAGGTGGATTGGCGATTCTAAATTGGCCCTAGTGTGTGCTTGGTGTGTGGGTGTGTTTGTGTGTGTCCTGCGGTGGGTTGGCACCCTGCCCAGGATTGTTTCCTGCCTTGTGCCCTGTGTTGGCTGGGATTGGCTCCAGCAGACCCCCGTGACCCTGTGTTCGGATTCAGCGGGTTGGAAAATGGATGGATGGATGGATGGATATATTCAGCATCAAGCTGATTCAGTTCAATTAAGCCAATCAGGTGTTCTTCAGGGATGGAGTTCTGGACAAATCTAATCACTACAGACAAATTCTCAATGTTACAGCGATCCCTGGTACCATCACTTTTAATGCAAAGTCCAGGAGAGTCGGCTTTTTCACATTTGGTCCTGATAGCTTTTACACCATTTTGGCAAGAGTCTCAATTATTTCATTTTGAATTACATTGGATGTGTATTTTGCGTTGTCTGGGATGTATTTTACAATTTCTGCAAGTTTGGCGTCTTTTTTGATTGTGTAATCAAAGAACTTAAGGAAAAGTCCCTCCTCCCCACCTTCGTGATTTTGACCACACAGAGCCAGTTCATTGACCGCAAGGAACTGAACGGCCTCCCCAATGCTTTTCACATAATATCTTTTCTTTTCTATCTGGGTTGGACCCAGTAGTTGAACTATGCTTTCACCCATCTCTGTCTGGTGCCAATACTCTTGCCATGCAGACATGGCTCTGACGTGCGGGATACTAGACACGTGTTTGTGGAAGCCGACACCATCTTTTTCTAGAGCTTTTTTCCAATTAGTGTAGCCGTGTTTGGTGAACCAGACTGTATATTTTGTTGAAGGCAGAGGTTTGGAGTACCCGACACGGGCGCAGAGCTGGAGGATTGTGTAGGCTTATCTACATCTTTTGGAGTTTCAGTTCCCGATGTGGGTGCGCTGTGCTCCGTGTTGGTAGCAGCGGTGCTTGGCTCAACCGTGGAGCCAGCAGCCTGCGGAGGGACAGAGGTTGAAGATGTCTGCTTTTTAATAAGCCACCTATGCATAGCCTTTGGTGTTACCAACCAGAAAATAAAAGAAGAATGGAACGTATACGTTGTTTTAATTAAAGAATGCGGTCAACAGGTTCAAAACGTGCTGCAAAATGTGCGGCGAAGTGAACTGTGAGCAGCACGGTGCCTGTCTAGTGGAGGAGGCACTGACGGATACACCCCAAATTCAAACAGGCCAATTGGAAAGCAACTCAGTTTTGAAAATCAAATGTTATTCTTCTCCAGAGTTTTCAATGGACAGACAGAGCATTTTGCAGGGTGGGCACGGCTTGTCTCTGGGGGGGCAGTGCCCACCCCAGCCCCACCATGGTCACGCCTCCGCTTGAAGGCCCGGGTGCCTCAATAACAAAAATTGGGCAAGTTGTGCTTCTTTCTTTCTTTCTTTCTTTTCTGTCTCTCTTTGGTCTTTGGGTAAAATCAGGTGTAGGTGGCCATCTTCTTAAGACGGAGACTGAGCAGGTCGGCTGAGTCCACCACTCTCAAAGTCACAAAGAAGACACCAACGCTTGTTTTACAGGTAACAATTCTTTTGACCGAGTTGAAGTAGGTTGGCTGAGTCCACCACTTTTGTAAGGTTCTTGCTGGTCCCGCTTACCCTGTCAGTGTGTCGCTTGGTCAGTGGAGTGTTCTTGCTTCCCCATCACGGAGACACACCACTATCTCCTTTTGTTTTACTAGAAAGAAGCAAAACATGGATTCTGCAACAGCAAAACATACTGTTAAAGCAAAGACCGGTGTCATCATTATAGAAGATAACCAGTTGGTAGAATGTGAACCTGAACCAGAGAAATCTAAACAGGTAATTTGAATGTATGCCTGTCTAAAAACGTTCTTGGGCTTATATACATAGCTTATTTATGCAACTGATTCAGCCTGTGAAGACCAGCTTTTTGTGGTCGGCTCTGTTCCAAACAGAGAAAATAGGCTTGCATAATTTAGTGAAATACAAATATATAAAACGTGCTGGCTTAAGCACTTTTATTTAGGGGTATTACCGGCTCACTGATGGGTTTGGACCTGGTTTGCAATTTGATTGTGCTCTCATACTTGTATACAATTCTTGTGTTTTATTTCTTTTCAAATAGGTTACTGATCTGTATGTCTTAGAAAAGGAATAAATAGCAAATATTTTTTGTAAACCAACTACACTTTCTGTTAATGTTAACAATCTCTGTCCACTGACACGTTAAAGTGACTTTTTAAACAACTTTATCATCATTAAACTGCATAATATTTAAACTAATAAATAATAACAATACAATAAATAATAGTGCAACTTCCAGTAATAATACTATTACTTCCAAGACTTCAAAGCCCAGGTGCATTACACAGTATTCACCAAATTAAAATAAAATAAAATAAAACAAGTGCAACTTGGTGATGACATCTTTACCACCTGAACCATCATTAAGGCAAACTGCATTAATATGGACCTTGCTTCAAGCTAAGCTATATACATAAATAATAAAACTGCAACTTGCATATATAATGCTATTTGTGGTAGAGCCCTACGGAAGCGTATTAGGGCCATGGTGAAGAAGAAAAAAAAAAAACTGTCGAGTTGACATTTCCACTTTATTCTCATAGTTTATTTTGTCATTAAAGAAGACTGTCGTAAACTAAACTTCATCCTAAAATCAATGATTAATTTACTAGATTTTCTCAAACCCTGTCATAAGTTAATGTAGCACATTAAATGCTTTGTGTTAAGTGTTCCCCGACCCAGTTGTTAATCGCTACACGCTTCTTAAACTGACTTCCTCTGCACTAAGAGGAGGCGCCGGCAGCGATCGCTGCACAGAATCAATTCACTTCATGATATTCCTGCTCTCTGAAAACGTAGAATGCGAAGATAAATTTTCATGATGAAATGCATTAAAGCAGGTATTAAACATGCACGGTAGTGGGGTGGTAGTGCTGTTCCCTCGCAGTAAGGGGTCCCCAGGTGTACGTTCAGTGTAGAGAACTTTATGGCAGGTGTGACGAGGCACCAAAAAACTGTATGTATGAATGGGTATCGCACAGGTTTAACTTAAATATTGTGTAAATGTTGGGTTTGTGATCTGGTGGTCAGAGGCACGAACACAGAATTCAGTGGATGTTCTTCTGAGCGGGCTATCTTTATTGCATGCGTGCTGTCTCTGTCTGCCGTACCAAAACCCCAGTTCCTATCTTTCCTTTTTCTTTCTCCACATAACCAATCACCACACAATAAACGTCTTTGTGAAGTTAAATGTAGTTATAAACATAGACCACGGAGTGTTCAGAACTTTAAAAAAATATTCGTTATACATGTTTAATTGTGCCATCCATTCAGGATTGCGCCCATCCCAGCAAGCATTGTGTGCGAGGCAGGAGCAAATCCTGAACAGGGCGCCAGCACATCGCAGGGTGAATATGAGCAATACATACACTAGCAGGGTCAATATAGCCTTACAAAACCCCACATCCTACAGGACTTTGAAAGGAAACTGAAGCACGCCGAGTAAACCCACCAGAAAAACATGCAAATTCAAGGCAGGGAACACCTGGGACCCTCTTGCGGCGACACAGCAGTGCACTCTCAAAGCCACCATGCCCCAACATGATTAATACACGCTTTAATGCATTTCATCATGAAAATGATATCAAGTATTTATCTTAGCATTCTAAATGTTCAGGGAGCAGGAATATCATGAAATGAATGTATTCTGTGTGGTGATTACAAGAGGAAGTCAGTTTATGAAGCATGTAGCGATTAACAACTTGGTTTTGGAGCACTTAACACAAAGCATTTAATGTGCTACATAACTTATGACGGGGTTTGAGAAAATCTAGTAAATTTAAATATTCATTTTAAGATAAAGTTTAGTTTACCATGTTCTACTTTAATCACAAATTACGAGAAAGTCAACATGTCGACTTTATTCTCGTCATAAGCGTCAAGATTAAAGTGGAAATGTCGAGAATAAAGTCAACATGTCATCACACTATTACACAGTACCCAGGTACATTACACACTATTGAAAAAAAATAAAACAAGTACAACTTGGCTTGCAGTATTATCCAGTAGAATAGAAACAGTATTCACACATTTGAACATAATGGTCCACACCCGACCTTTTAAAACCAAACTATTTCCAGACAACAGACACGGCTCCTTTTTTCAGCAAAAGTTCTTCTGTGTCATCCTGTTCAACTTTATCGTCTGCTACAGCTTCAGTTTCAGAATGTTCTCTGTCCATTTTCACCGTTTAATACCTCCACTAATGAATGCATTCATGTTTAGCAGTGCAGCAGTGAAAAAGGTCCCCCCTTAAACAGTTTCCTGCTGCGCCACTTTCCGAACGTTGTTTAGGCTATTTAAACCGGTGCTGTGGTATAAGAAAAATCCATGTCATAACAAAAATAAAAAACAGTTTTTGGTATGAACCAGTAAACCGCCCAGCACTACAAACAAGCTTGCGTGAATATTTTCCTAAGCCTGACTGCAGCTTCATACTGTAATTTACCCAAAGTCTCTTTTCACAAATTTATGAACAGAATGCTCAAAAAATCTTTTCAATTAAGTTTGCATCATACAGTACAAAACATTATTGCCTGTGAGTGCATTACACCAACATAAACATTTATGATGCTCACATCATATATGTATCAGTGAGTATTTTCCTGCCGTTTCTCCTGCTTTATTCATACTTTAAAAAAATAATAATAATAATAATGTATAGCACACAGTGTGTAACTCTGAAAGCGAAGACTACGTGTTAATTGCTATGTTTGGAATTTTGCTTCAATAAGCTTGTTGTTTTAAGGGACCTTGGTATCTTTTTTTCTCTCCTTTATGAATCATTTAATAACAGACTAGCAAAATACCCGCGCTTCGCAGCGGAGAAGTAGTGTGTTAAAGAGGTTATGTAAACATATATATACATATATATACTGTACATATCCACATATACACATATCTACATATACATATATATACACATACATATACATATATACATATACACATACATACATATACATTCATATATATATATACACACATACATGCATACATACACACACACATATATATATACATATTTACATATCTACATATATATACACATATATATATACATATCTACATATATATATATATATATATATATATATATATATATATATATAGACATACATATATACATACATACATTCACATAAAGATATACATATCTACATATATACATATATATATATATATATATATATAGCCAAATCCGCGCGCTTCGCAGCGGCGAAGTACTGCTTTTAAATTTTTATTAAGAAGAAAAGAAAACCTTTTTAAATTGAGGGAAAATATACCAATAACAATTTGTTAAGGATCTGTTTTTTTGTGAAGCTGCCTTTATACAGCCTCTCCGCTGTTTTATAAACAAACACCATATAAGGCCGTCCTTTCTCCTTGCTTAGCGGTTCTGTATTGTTTTATTGTTCGTTTATTACGATTGTTATAGTTATTGTGTAGCTATTTGAGACTCACTTTTCTGTTCAGGTACCCATTTCCTTTATGTAATCCGCGGATTCTCCGCTATTTTTTGTTCGTTTATTACGATTATAGTTATTTATTGATACCCTTCTTTAGCTGACTGCCTGCTCATATAAGGCGCTCTGCTGTTTTTTTTGTGAAGCAGCCTTTACACAGGTTCTCCACTGTTTTATAAACGAACGCCATATAAGGTCATCCTTTTTCCTTGCTTCGCCAAGGAAGCAGCCTTTTTATTTAATCCACGGGTTCTCTGTTGTTTTATTGTTCGTTTATTACGATTGTTATAGTTCTCTTTGTATACCACGTTGTCAGTTCAGCACTCCGGTTGTAATATGACCAAGCTGTGCAAGCTTACTGTTGAGAATGCAACGTATAGTTGTACAGGAGAAAAGCAATCTTGCCTCAAATCAATGGCAACCTTTTGTAGGTCTATGAACTTAATTTAAACTTTAGGTGTACACGGTGCTTTGTTTCCGAAGTACCTGCACTCATGAAAATGTCTGTATGCGTCAGTCGCTTCATATTCTTTTCCTACATTATCAATTGTGTAATGTGTTTTTTGAACAGGTATGATTCATCGAAGTGATCACTCGTGCTGTGTTCAGTCAGTTCACGTGAGCCGCTCTCTTGTGTGATGCTGCGATGTCCACGGCTTTATTTAATGTTAGCTAAGACCCGGCACTTAAAAGTTTCTCGCTACAGCAATTTTAACTCCATTACAAAGTGATCCAAAGTCTCGTTTATACCTCGCGTCTTCTCATTAAACTTGTATGTCGCGAATATGGTATTGCAAACGGGAGCGGGAGAGTTTCTATAAACTTAATTTAAACTTACGGTTTACACCGTGCTTTGTTTCCGCAGTAGCTGCACTTATGAATATGCTTGTATGCATCACTCGCTCGCTTCTTATGGTTTCGCTGCCTTCTCAATTGTGTAATGAATGTTTTCTTCAGCGCTCTTTGGGGCTCTTCCTTGTTTTCTACGTACTGCGTTCACAGTCTGTTCACGTGATTACGTGGGAGGCGTGATGACGCGATACCCAACTCCACCTCCCACGGCCATCGAGCTGCAGTCTATTACGGTATATGGACAAAAAAGAGGTTCCAGTTATGACCGTTACGCGTAGAATTTCGAAATGAAACCTGCCTAACTTTTGTAAGTAAGCTGTAAGGAATGAGCCTGCCAAATTTCAACCTTCCACCTACACGGGAAGTTGGACAATTAGTGATGAGTGAGTCAGTCAGTCAGTGAGTGAGTGAGTGAGTGAGTGAGTGAGTGAGTCAGTGAGGGCTTTGCCTTTTATTAGTATAGATAGGTTGGGTAAGATCATGAGGTAAAGGATGCAGACAGTGTGTCCTGTTTTTGGGTAAGTCAGTTCCACCAATGCCACTTCCCAGTCTCTGGACAGTTCTATTGTCTTGGCTAGCTGAACGGTGAATGATGCTATCGTATTGTTGGGAAAAGGCAGTGTTACATAAAATCCATTTCTGACTTTAGACATTGTTTCTTGCTTTCTCAACTCCTTATGTCTTTCACTTCTGAAGCCTTGACCCAACTGTTAAATTTCTTGTCCTAACCAAGCCATTTTACTAACACATGCTTGTTTCTACCACGCCTGCGAGTGGCAAGAATTTTCTGGACGCGGTACACCTGGGTAGCATCGGGATTTATTTTTTGTAACTCTTCTGCATAAAATGTCCTTTGAATGTCATCACCTGCATAATCTTTTAGTTTATATACAGGTTTGAGTCGCTTTAAACAGTCCACGATAATAAATATTTCATCTGTAAACGACTGCTCATAGCCTTTTTCGAATACACCTTTTAATTTTGAAACTCTGATGTGATCACCTATTTTCAATGTGCACAGAGTAGATTTTCTTTGCACTGCCCTGCCATAGACTGTTTTCCAAACACTCAGAGCATTTTCTGGAGTCACATCTACAGGTCTTGTTTTAATTGTGGTGTGAAAACTGTGTTTATAACTCTGCAGAAAGTCTGACAGGACATTGTACCGAAAATTATTCGCATATGTTAAATATTTCCACATTTTGGACTTTAAGGTCCTATTGAACCGTTCTACTATGCTGGCCTTTACATCACTGTTTGTGACAAAATGTGCAATGTTGTTCTGTTTTAGTAGTTTTTGTACCGATGTGTTATGAAATTCTTTGCCTTGGTCTGTCTGTAGCTTCTTAGGAACTCGACCCTGTCTAAAGATCAAACTAAAACCCTGAGAAACTTCTTTCCCTGTCTTCGCCTTTAATGGCACAGCCCAAGCATATTTTGCGAGCACATCAATACACGTGAGAATAAATTTATATCCATCATTGAATTCTGAGTAATAAGACATCTCTACCAAATCTGCTTGCCACTGGTCATCGACCGTTGAAACAATTGTTCTGTTTCTCTTGACCCTCAGCCATGCTGGTTTGTGCACACTGTAAGTATATTGCCCATCCATCCATTCATCCATCCTCTTCCGCTTATCCGAGGTCGGGTCGCGGGGCAGCAGCTTGAGCAGAGATGCCCAGGCTTTCCTCTCCCCGGCCACTTCTTCTAGCTCTTCCGGGAGAATCCCAAGGCGTTCCCAGGCCAGCCGAGAGACATAGTCTCCAGCTTGTCCTGGGTCTTCCCCGGGGCCTCCTCCCGTTTAGACGTGCTCGGAACACCTCACCAGGGAGGCGTCCAGGAGGCATCCTGATCAGATGCCCGAGCCACCTCATCTGACTCCTCTCGATGCGGAGGAGCAGCGGCTCTACTTTGAGCCCCTCCTGGATGACTGAGCTTCTCACCCTATCTCTAAGGGAAAGCCCAGACACCCTGCGGAGGAAACTCATTTCAGCCGCTTGTATTCGCGATCTCGCTCTTTCGCTCACTACCCATAGCTCATGACCATAGGTGAGGGTAGGAACATAGATTGACTGGTAAATTGAGAGCTTCGCCTTGCGGCTCAGCTCCTTTTTCACCACGACAGACCGATGCAGAGCCCGCATTAATGTGGATGCCGCACCAATCCGTCTGTCGATCTCACGCTCCATTCTTCCCTCACTCGTGAACAAGACCCCGAGATACTTGAACTCCTCCACTTGGGGCAGGATCTCACTACCAACCCTGAGAGGGCACTCCACCTTTTTTTTGGGGTCTCGGCCAGGCACAGCCCAAAGAGGCAATGTGGGTCCCCCTTCCCATGGGCTCACCACCTATGGAAGGGGCCAAGGAGGTCGGGTGCAGTGTGAGTTGGGTGGATTCCAACATGTTTTTTCGCTTGACATTTTCTCCATGACTTGATACATTTCTCAAGCAGCTGTTAATACCACCAAAACTGCCAGACTCCTTGGGTGTGTAATAGATTCTCTCTAAACCCTTCTTGTACATCCTCTCTCTGGGTCTGTCACTCACGCTCTCTGTATTCTCTGTACATACCGGTGTTGTACACACATAGGAGCAGGATGCCTGCTCCACCCTATTGATTGACCGTTTGACACCTTACAGGTCCCCGAAGGTCCATCTTGGCTTACAAAGCTGACCAGCCCATTTTTAGGACCAAGGCCAAGATTGGCCGACCCAATTCCTTTCGGACGACTGACAAAAGGTCCGATGCCGGTCAAAGTTTGCCCAACAATGGCTAGAGACCAGGGCGTGGGAACGCCCATTAACCAGGTGGCATCAGGTGGGTACCGGAAATGCCAGGGGGGCGGGACATACAACTGTCAAAATTTGATATGTATAATGGTGACGTTTTATATTACTTCTACAGTATATATTACACACACACACACATGAGTTGTGCTCACAAGTTTACATACTCTGGTAGAATTTGTAAGATTTGAACCATATTTTAAACAAAATACAGCAAAACACATTTCATTTACTTTCATTGAATCCAAAAATTAAAGTATGACGCATCACAGAATAGCACAACATATTAATAAGAAAAATGAGATGGTCCCTGTTCAGAAGTTTACACACCCTTAGTTCTTAATGCTGTGTATTGCTCCCTTTAGCATCAATGATGGCGTGCACTTTTTAGTGATTTTTTTTTTTAGGTGTTAGAGCCACCCATTCTTCCTGGCAAAAAGTCTCATGGTCTGGTAAATTTTTGGGTTGCATTGCATGAACTGGACATTTGAGATCACCCCAAAGTGGCTCAGTGATATATGAGGTCAGGGGGCTTTTGATGGCCACTCCACCACCTTAAGTTGAATTGGCCTTGTGTTTTGGACCATTGTCCTGTTGGAAGTACAATACAATACAATACAGTTTATTTTTGTATAGCCCAAAATCACACAGGAAGTGCCACAATGGGCTTTAACAGGCCCTGCCTCTTGACAGCCCCCCAGCCTTGACTCTCTAAGAAGACAAGGAAAAACTCCCAAAAAAAAAAAACCTAGTAGGGAAAAAATGGAAGAAACCTTGGGAAAGGCAGTTCAAGGAGAGACCCCTTTCCAGGTAGTTTGGGTGTGCAGTGGTTGTCAAAAGAAGGGGGTCAATATAATACAATACAATACACAGAACAGAACAAATCCTCAATAAAAAAATAAACATTTTTTTAGAAGTACGGAGCAGAATTTAACAGTAGATGATATCACATAAGAAGATTTGGATAATTTTAGACTGCTGGAGACCTCATCCATCAAGCTGCCTCCCCCATTTGGCCATTTCACGGCTGAAACAGTGTTGGGCCAGCCAATCTGAAGAAAGGACCCCTCTTTCTCACGATTCCTGCAATCCTCCATCAGGGATGACTTTACCTTAGGCAGGCAAAACAACTTGGCAGGTGGGCACCAATTGTCACATTTGAGTACATGCGTCCCATGCGCAGCTTCTAGACTGATGAATGCAAGTTGTCCTCCAGTATTTTCTGGAAAAATGCTGCATTCATTTTGCCATGTCACACACCCCAGACAATCAGAGATCCATCTCCATGCTTCACAGTAGGGATGGTGTACTTTTCATCAGGGGCCTTATTGAGTCCTTTCCAAACGCAAAGTTTATTATTGTGACTTGTTTGTAGAGAAGCCTGTATTTCAGCTTAAGTGGCTTGTGTTTTTTTTTTAACATTTCAACAAATAATCCTAGTATTTGTGGCAGAAATTGTGTTTGGTCTACCTGACCATAGCTTGGTAACAACAGAACTCCTAACTTTTCACTTTTTTTATCAGACTTTGAACACTACTGACATGTATTTTCAGATCTCTGGATATCTTTTTATATCCTTTTCCTGATTTGTACAATTCAACAACCTTTTCTAGCGGGTCCTTTGACAGTTCTTTCGCTTTCCCTATGACTCGGTGTCCAGCAAAGTCAGTGCAGTTCATCATTAATTTAAATTGACTATGTATACACTGACACTTATTACAATAAAAGAAGTTACAGGTATGGATACTCTCCCTTAATTGCCCTTAATCTGAACCTGTGTGTGTCAACTTGCGTGTATATTATCAGCACTAGCCTTCAAGGGTATGTGACGTTTTCATCAGGCCCATGTGGGAGATTTCAATTGTCATTGTGATTTAAAAAGGGCACACACAATTACGTGATAATAAATTGCCTCGCCTGGGCACAGGTAAACCTATGAGCATTACTGTATATACATATATATATATATATATATATATATATATATATATATATATATATATATATACTGTATTATTTATTCATCAATTAAATTATTTTTGTGTTGTATATGTCCAGGGATAATAATGGGGAGATCAATCAGGGAAATATGTTTTCAATGGTCACAATAGACAGATTAATGCAGTGTTTATTCTCGGCTAGATTCAAGTAGGTTGCTTGCTGTGGTTTATGTACAACATTCCTTATTTTGGTCTCTTCAAATTCAGGGAAGAAAGGTCCATCTTCTAGTACAGTGTTTCCCAAACTCGGTCCTGGGGACCCCCTGTGACTGCAGGTTTTTGTTCCAACCAGATTCCTAATCAGTGACAACACTTGATAGCACTGATCTCATTTAAGTAGCTGGTATTATTTGTCTTTTATTCTACATTCAGAAAAGCGCAGCAGCATGATTTTTACATTTATAAGACATTTAGAAATAGTTCTGATTTGCTATAGATTTAAATGGTTAACTCTCTTTTGTTGATTTCATTCTATTTTGCCCTTTCTCTGTACATCCGTTCCCTTTTGTTTTATCTTATTAACGACAATTAAAAATGAACAGAGCAGACACGCTAGCAAACAACACTGAATAATCAAAGGCTGCAAGTACTTTAGCATCAGACCCACTAATTAGTAAATAATGGATTGATTAAACAATTAGAACACCTGAATGAAAATTAAAATGAAAATATTGTTAAAAAGAAAAAAATACATTATTCCCATATAACTGCTTGGTACATTTTAATATATAGAGATATACAGAGTATATTTGTATATATACAGAGAAGCCCTGCTGTTGAGAGGAGGTTCTCCCCTATTTTTTGCACCCACAGTTAAAGAGAATTTTCTTAGGCTTGGCATACTTTTATTGTTATGACTCTTCCTTTTAGTATGTTTTCAATAAGAAGATACTGGTTGTGTGGTTGTTCATCCAATAAATAAGTCAACTATTGTATTGATTCCCTACGGTTAAAAATGACAAGAAGATCAGATTTGTTATTCCTTGCCACTTCAGTTCATTGCTCATTGTGCACATTTACCACTTTTAAAGAACTTCAACAGAAGTTTCACTACTTTCAAACTCACAATAGAATCATGTTCAAAAAGATTCTCATTTTGTTGCTGTCTGTGGCCAAAACAGTAGTCACCAATGTTGGTGGCTGGGGAGGACAAATTGATCATGGCACTATAACTGGGTTCTGAGAACAATGGGTTGTTGTCATTGACATCTAGGACAAAGATAATTAAAAATGTCTGAGCCTGACCAACAACAACAATCTATTTTTATATAGTCTAAAATCACATAAGGAGAGCCACAATGGGCTTCAACAGGACGTGTTTTTTGAGAGCCCCCCAGCCTTGACTCCCTACGAAGACAAGAAAAAAACCCCCTAAAAAACTAAAAAAACCTTTGTAGGGACAAAAATGTAAGAAGTCTTAGGAAAGGAGATTCAGAAACAAACCCCTTTGGGTAGGTTGGGTGTGCAATGGGTGTCAAAAAAATGGGGTAAATACAATACAGTACACAAAACAAAATACAAGTAATACTCTTCACAGATCTAGATGGCCAATCTAACATTTCCACCTCAGGAATACAATACAATAGTGCAATAGTAATATTACAAATACAAAGTAAAATGCAAGAGTAGATTATATCAAATATGAGAATTCAGACTTGTTCAGAGGCTTGGAGACCTCGGCCAACACTCTGCCTCCACCCTAGTGGCCATTCTATAGCTGCTGGGATGGCTAGTCTGATGAAAGGACCCTTCTACCCAATGGTCCCAGTGCTCCTTTATCAGAAATGACCTTTACCACAGGCAGGCAAACAACTTGGTGAATGTTAGTAACAAATTATAAATATCATTATTACTTATGTTTTAGTACTAATGACTAACAGAGATGCACAGTTAATCAGCAGCTCTAGTCAGGATATGCTAAACTAAAGTAGTGAGTCTTCAACAGGGATTTGAAAGCTGAGACCGAAGGGGCATCTCTTATAGTAGCAGGCAGACCATTCCACAGTTTAGGGGCCCTGTAACTAAAAGCTCAACCTCCCACTGTTATTTTATTAAACCTTGGAATCGTAAGCAGACCTTGATCTTGAGGCCTTAAAGTGCGCTCTGGTTTATAAGTTGTAAGTTCAGACAAGTAAGCCGGACCTTGGCCATTTAAGGCTTTATATGATAAAAGGAGGATTTTGAAATCTGCCATAAACTTAACTGGGAGCCAGTGTAAGGATTTAAGAACTGGAGTTATGTGTTTTGTATTTTCTTGTTCTTGTAGTAATTCTTGTAGCAGCATTTTGGATTAACTGGAGGCTGTATAAAGAACAGTTTGAACATTCAGTACACACCACATTGCAGTAGTCAATCCTACTAGAAATAAATGCATGAATTAATTTCTCAGTATCCCGCTTATTTAGAAAACGCCTTAATTTTCCAGCATTTTTAAGATGGAAAAAACATGTTTTGGACAATTTTGTAATGTGCGCTTTAAATGACATGTTAGAGACAAAGATGACTCCTAGCTTACGGGCTAATTCAATTAAATTAATGGTGTTTCCAAATGAGTTACATGATGACAAATTATTGTTGCAATCAGCATCATTCCCTCCAATAATTAACATCTCTGTTTTATCAATATTTAAAGACAGGTAGTTATCATCCATCCTTTTAATTCACTAACACAACTAATTAAAGACAACATTGGAGAAACTTCATTTGGTCTACAAGAAAGGTACTGTATAGCTGGGTGTCATCTGCGTACAAGTGAAAATTAATGATATGTTTTCTAATGATAGATCCTAGTGGAAGCATGTAAAGTGAAAACAGTAAAGGTCCCAGTACTGAGCCCTGCGGGACACCATATCTCAGTTCTGTGTATGATGATGGAATACTGTCAGCACATTTCTGTACGTATTGGAATCGATTTGATAAATAAAAACTAAACCAGGCAAGGACATTGCCTACAAGCCCAATGTCCTTTTCCATCCTATGCAGTAAAATAGAATGGTCAACGGTGTCAAATGCTGTGCTTAAGTCTAACAACATAATTACAGTGGTGCTTCCTTCATCAGTAGATATCAGAAACTCATTTACAACACGTGTTGCTGCTGTTTATCTGTTATGACCAGTCCAGAAACCAGACTGGAATTTCTCAGGTAATCTGTAATGTGCAAGGTGTGACTGAAACTGATTGATAACTATGTTTTCTAGTATTTTAGAGAGAGAGCGTAAATTTGAAATCGGTCCATAACACTGCACAACAAAGTTTTTGCTTCTTGAACACTGTTGAGTGTTTCTTATAGACTTTTGGGTGCTAATTACCCATTTTAGTACATTTTTCCACGTGGAAAACGCTGTACTTCCAGGAGTCTGCACGTACCCGCATTTATTCAATTGTTTGTTGACTTTGTGTGCGTCTGTTTGATGTAAGTTACGCTTTGCTGTTTATTTTATTAGAAATAATTTTCTACAAGTAATGATAAAGCTCGTAACGTTGTTTTACTAACATGTTCAGACAACCCTTTATGTCAAAGTGTTTTCAGTTTAATGTTCAAAACTGTAAAAGTACATTCAGAAATGTTGCTTCTTTATTAATATATAAGAGCTTCAAGAAAACAGACTTGGTAATAGTTGCTTAAGTAGTGATTTGTCTGAGTCTGTACAGTGCTAACGTATTTGGTAAGTTTATTCAAGTAGATATCGCTGCAGACCGGAGTAAAATGGGCGTGAACATCATTTTCGAATTCAGCCAATCATATATTAAATTTGTGCACGTCAGTCACTGATCAGCCAGTCGCAAATTTAAACGTCGCGGTCAATCACCGTTTTATTCAACAAATCGCCAATCTGTGTTATTTGTCATTCATGGGCCACTTTAGCCAATTGCCTTTTGGATACGTAAAAAGAAAGGTGGGTGTAATTTCTAAAGGTGGACGTGTAAGATGATTTCTAAAGGTGGACGGTCAAGATAAAGTGACTAAGAGACGGAGTGTATATTCATAAAATACCTCTGCGACGATAGTCTACTAGTGTCAATATCTTACACTATAGCACTTTGTCGAGTGCATTATTAAGACTGCAGTGTATTTTTACCACGGTCATTTATGAAGTAGTGGTTCTGAAAAAATAATAATAAAAGTTTGCATATGAGATATTTATCGTTACTGAACAACGTCTGAAGAAAATATAAATGAACATAACAATACAAATTTGTGTCCGCCTAATTTTAATGGATT
Organism: Erpetoichthys calabaricus; assembly: GCF_900747795.2. NCBI lineage: Eukaryota > Metazoa > Chordata > Cladistia > Polypteriformes > Polypteridae > Erpetoichthys > Erpetoichthys calabaricus. Next base: position 40,590,458 of record NC_041408.2, read on the forward strand.
GACGTACACTTAAGTGTGGGCTCTACTTGATTAAGTCAGTCAGATTAAAACAAATGTTTGACTGTTGGTGTTTACGCGAATGTCCAAATGAAATAACTGCCTACATTTAACGGGTCACCTTAATGACCTTAAAGGCTATGAACGTTGAATAAACTGTCAGAGTTCCTAATATTCCATTGCAGCCCCTTCTTGCCTGCAGATCACCATCTGTTCTTTGTTTGCTGATGTCAGTCAAATACTCTTCGGTCTTCAATATACTGTTCTCAATATACCAGCAGCTCCAGTGAGTTTCTTGCCTGCGAATCACGTATTTAAGTTTGTTTTTTAGCTGTATTATGATTACAGATTATTACAAATCACATACTTGACACTCTCACGTTCAGGTATCAGGGAATATAAAACGTTAAGAAAGCTGGCAATAAAATTGTGACTTTAAAGAATCCATTGGCTTTCTCTATGTTATCAATGTTAAATGTAAGAAACACAGTTGTCATAGTGCTAATAGTCACCTTTCAATTATTATTTTTACAATGAAGTTTACTATGTTAAACGATCTGTGAAGAGCAAATATTATGCCTTTAAAAGAGTAATAATTTTGCAGTTTTTGTGACTGTGCACCTGTTAATCAGGGTATTCAATTATTTGACTTAATTGTAACTTTATTACTTTTGGGATTTTAAATACCTCTTTAAGATCATCAAATATATGTTTATTATAATACATATTACTTATGCAAAAGTTACATTTAGAGATTAAAACATGACAGATGTTTGTTCATATCTCATTTATCCTCCATTTGACTCCATCAGGTCCTACTGGTGTGCTGAACACATCAGCCTGACTTTAGGGTCTCTGAGATTGGAGGAGGCCAGGAGTCCAACTGTACAGCAGGCACTGATGTGCATCAGCATCACGACTGGTAACAAGATAGAGATGACAGATATTTGAGCTGGACATAATCCTATATGAGTATCCAAGCAAACAGCATATTAAGAGCACACAGAGTCTGTATACTCCAGTATGGCCCTGACATAACAACCTGTACAGCTGTAAACGACTCCACTTAACTGGTCATTTAGCACACACTACACTGAGTCTGTCAAGTCATAGCCATTAAATAATTCAATCTGAACAGCTGGAAATTTATTTTGGCAATGATATTTCTGGTAAGGCATTTTTATATTGTCGTTTCTCATTGGTTTATACTGAAAATCTGGTTTACATCAATGTAGTTTTCAATAGTATGTATTATATATATAGTATATTAAAAAATTAAAGGAACACTTTGAAAGCACATGAGATCTTAATAGGAAAAAAAATCTTTCTGGCTGTCTCTACTGCTATGGACTGATGTGTTAGGAACAAAAAGATGGCACATCGTTTGTTGGAAATGAAAACGATGAACCTACAGAGGGCTGAATTCAGACACCCCGAAAATCAAAGGGAAAAAACGATGCGGCAGGCAGGCGAGTCCATTTTGCCGAAATTTCATTGCAGCAACTCCAAATAGCACTCAGTAATTTGTATGGCCCCCATGTGCTTGTGTGCATGCCTGACAATATTGGGGAGAGGGAGGGGGGCATGCTGCTAATGAGATGAAGGATGGTGTCCTGGGGGATCTCCTCCCATATCTGGACCAGGGCATCACTGAGCACCTGGACAGTCTGAGGTGCAACCTGGTGGCGTTGGATGGACTGAAACATAACGTCCCACCCAGAGGTGTTCTTGGGGCAGTCAATGGGATCAATTCCTTCATCCTCTGACCACATGAGGCCGGCCGTTGTGGTGCACCAGGAGGAACTGCACCAGCATAGGGTCTGCCAATGGGTCCAAGGATTTCATCCAGATACCTAATGGCAGTCAAGGTGCCCACTGTTGTCTAATCTGTAGAGGTCTGTGTGTCACTCCATGAATATGCCTCCATAGACCATCACTGACCCACCACCAAACCGGTTATGCTGAACTACGCCACAGGCAGAATAACATTCTCCATGGCTTCTCCCGAGCCTTTCACATCTGACACATGTGCTCAGGGTGAACCTGCTCTCATCTGTGAAAAGCACAGGGTGCCCACCAGTGGAAGACCTGCCAATTCTGGTATTCTATGGCAAATGCCAATCGAGCTCCCTGGTGCTCACTAGAGGACGTCGGGCCACCCTCCTCAAGTCTGTTTGTGATTGTTTGGTCAGAGACATTCACACCAGTGGCCTGCCTGCTGGTGGTCATTCTATAGGCTCTGGCAGTGCTCATTCTCAGTCATTAGCACTTAAACATAAGTAACTTGACAGTTATAATTGTATAATAACCCTCACTTATTCTGTTTTTCTTCTCGGTACTCAACTGTGACACTTAGTGCCACGGCCCACCTGCCAAGTTGTTTTGCCTGCCTAAGGAAAAGTCATCCCAGATGGAGGATCGCAGGAATCGTGGGAAAGAGGGTCCTTTCATCGGATTGGCTGGCCCAGCACTGTTTCAGCCATGGAATGGCCAAATGGGGGAGGCAGCTTGAAGGATGTGGTCTCCAGGACTCTACACAAATCCAAATCTTATTATGGGATATATCATCTACTGTTAAATTCTGCTCTGTACTTCTAAAATTTATATTTTTTATTTCTTACTATATTGAGGAATTGTTCTGTTCTGTGAACTGCATTGTATTGTATTGACCCCCTTCTTTTGACACCCACTGCACGCCCAACCTACCTGGAAAGGGGTCTCTCTTTGAACTGCCTTTCCCAAGGTTTCTTCCATTTTTTCCCTACAAGGTTTTTTTGGGAGTTTTTCCTTGTCTTCTTAGAGAGTCAAGGCTGGGGGGCTGTCAAGAGGCAGGGCCTGTTAAAGCCCATTGCGGCACTTCCTGTGTGATTTTGGGCTATACAAAAATAAACTATTGTATTGTATTCTGTTCCTCCTTGGCCAAAGGAGCAGAAACTGGTGAGTTCTGCTGATGGGTTAAGGACCTTCTATGAGGGGCCCTGTCCAGCTCTCCTGAAGTAACTGCCTGCCTGTCTCCTGGAATCTCCTCCATGCCCTTGAGACTGTGCTGGGAGACACGGCAAACCTTCTGGCAATGGCACGTGTTGATGTGCCATCCTGGAGAAGTTGGACTACCTGTGCCAGCTCTGTAGGGTCCAGGTATGGCCTCATGCAACCAGTAGCGACACTGACTGTAGCCATATGCAAAATGAGTGACATAACAGATGAGGAGGTAAAAATATCAGTGGCCTCCCTCCACCTATTAAACCATTCGTTCCTGTTTTGGGGGTTGTCTCATTGTTGCCGCCTCCCCCCAGTGTGTCACTGACTTGATGCTGTACTCTCATTAAAAAGGGTTCCTTTCATTTTTTGAGAAGAAATATCTATATCAATATATATCTATATCTATATATATATATATATATGTATATATAATGTCAAGACCTTAGAACAACAAGGTCCTAGCTGTGAGTCATGGTTTTAGAATACTGATCTTCAAAAGTTTTGACTATTTATCAGGCATATACAATCCTATTCTTTTAATTTTGTTCCCATATGTAAAACCTGTATTTTAAGTTAAAAATGCAAGTGTTATTGAAAATGTGACTCCTAATAAAAGTTAAGTAAGAACCATATTATTCTAGATTATTCTAGAGTATGTTTGTAAGTGAACAGCAAAGCCTTGATACAATACAATACAATACAGTTTATTTTTGTATAGCCCAAAATCACACAGGAAGTGCCGCAATGGGCTTTAACAGGCCCTGCCTCTTGACAGCCCCCCAGCCTTGACTCTCTAAGAAGACAAGGAAAAACTCCCAAAAAACCTTGTAGGGAAAAATGGAAGAAACCTTGGGAAAGGCAGTTCAAAGAGAGACCCCTTTCCAGGTAGGTTGGGCGTGCAGTGGGTGTCAAAAGAAGGGGGTCAATACAATACAATGCAGTTCACAGAACAGAACAATTCCTCAATATAGTAAGAAATAAAAAATATAAATTTTAGAAGTACAGAGCAGAATTTAACAGTAGATGATATATCCCATGATAAGATTTGGATTTGTGTAGAGTCCTGGAGACCTCATCCTTCAAGCTGCCTCCCCCATTTGGCCATTCCACGGCTGAAATAGTGCTGGGCCAGCCAATCCGATGAAAGGACCCCTCTTTCCCACGATTCCTGCGATCCTCCATCTGGGATGACTTTTCCTTAGGCAGGCAAAACAACTTGGCAGGTGGGCCATGGCACCAAGTGCCACATTTGAGTACCGAGAAGAAAAACAGAATAAGTGAGGGTTAGTATACAATTATAACTGTCAAGTTACTTATGTTTAAGTGCTAATGACTAACAACAGAGATGCAGTCTGTACAGTTAATCAGCAGCTCTAGTCAGGGTGTGCTAAACTGAAGTAGTGAGTCTTCAGCCGGGATTTAAAAGCTCAGACCGAAGGGGCATCTCTTATAGTAGCAGGCAGACCATTGATCAGGATGCTCAGTTTCCAAGCTCTTTTATCTTGTGGGATTACTAGCAAAGTGCACACCATTTGTAACCATGTGGATACAAGTGGAGGCTCTGGTCATATCTATCAGTTCTAACAGTGTTAATACGCAAGGTGATTGGACCAGCACCACTTAAATAGAACACTCAGTATTATCACTACCAAAAACAAGATTTTATTAATAATTATTCAATATAAATTGTGCAACAATTTCAAGAAATATTTACAATTATCAATAATGATTGGTCAGTTGAACTGAAAGAAAGAATTCACAAAGATTAAATTTAACAAACAGACTGATCAAGAAATACACTGAAGTATTAAAACAACAGCATGCCCGCTTCTATATATTATATATAAATAAAACAACAATGTAAAATGCATAACAACTGTACAAAGCAGTTATAACAATTAAAGAAAAAATCCAGATGACATCAATTGTCTAAAAACAGACAAGCAATTTCAAATATACAGAACTTAATCAACAATCTTTAACAATAACAGAAAGTGTCCTTTATTATTTACATCAATAGTTACATTAAATATATACCACTCTCTTATGCACAGTCATTTTAACACACAGAAATAAAAAAGGCAAAAGAGAAGTAAAGAAAGAGACGCATTTATTTGAGTAGGGTTGAGATGTAATCCCGAGTTTAAATGCTTCAGCCTTTCCTTTTGCTTCCAACTGTTGCAAAACAAGTATGTCAAACTCTTCCCTCTCACTAAAAAAACAAAACAAAAACAACCACACAAATGAACAAATTCTAATCATACCAACCAGAAACATTTCAGCATTTGTCATTTGAAACCACAATTCTTGACCTTGTAAAGTTTAGAATAAATGCTACATATGGCATACTTCTAAATGTAATTTTACCAATACTAAAAATGTACTAATGTATAGTTTAAAAGTCACTTTAAACATATATATTCACATTTATATATATTTATTTTATATTCTTGTCTAAATTCACAACAACTATAGGGTATTCTGTTTAACAGAATAATGGCGCTGAAAAGAAAAAGAAAGGACTGTTTATTTTCCACCTGACGTACCACTGACTGTATACTGGTCCATCCATGCACAGATTTTCTGCCCCTCTCAGAGAAATCCTCTCAACTGTTTGTATAGCTTTAATAAGAGCCTATCAAAAACACAGAAAAAGAGAGGATGTTACTCATAGACACACTTTCTGTACTCATTAGAGATTTACTGAAGGCTAATTAACCTCTGGCATCAGCACATCCAGAATGATGCGAACTCTGTCAGTCCTCTCAAAAGTGCCTACAGCTCTTGACAGCACTTCATCCAAGAAGTTGTAGAGGCCATCTATCAGCTCCTCATCTTTTATATAAGTCATTACCCGGTGACCTTTAGGATTTTCATATTTTTTTTAACCATTTGGATGATACCTTACAACAGCCTGTTGGGCAAGAAAATACAAGTGTTTGGCACTATAAAGTCATCATAGCTCTTTGCTGCCAGATAGATTACAATACCAAAGTGTTACTTTTTAGTTAGCCAATAAAAGGTGTCATTTTGCTTGACTACTCATTTCTTCACAGGATAATCTATGTTAAAACACTAATAACTGAGTAAATATTGTACATATATACACATCTCTGATAATTTAGCTTTCTGTCTTAGACTTTACCCATCTAATATCCATGGTATCTGGTGCTCATCTGTGACCCTAACCAGACTAGCAGGCCAGGGCAAACAGCAATTACTGAAACAGCAAACCTATTTTTATAAACACTTTAACTGTTTTAACAGTTTACTGAAAATAGACATGGTTCTATGTACAGACATGAAGAGTAACCTATATACTCCAGCCAACTTACATCTTAAAATAAAACTGAAAATACTAATTTATATTGAGGCTAATGTAGGTTGCAGGTTTGTTCTCCTAATGTTGTCTGTTGTCATTAACAGCACAGCAAACTACATCAACCACTGCAGTATTTTACATACAACAGAAAAATATACGCAATTGACCTGTATATGAAAAATATGACACTACAGCTGGTTAAAGGGCTGCAAGTGCCAAACAATTTCTTCTTCATCATCATCAATTCCCACATCTATGTGGGGTCAATGTGCTTGATCAGCACTCTCCATACAGCTTAGCCCTGAACTTACTCCCCTGTCAGACCCTTGCCCTTCAGATATTCTTTTACTTTATCCATGCATCTCTGCTTATGGCCTCACTAGCTTTCTCTTCCCCTGTACTTCCATTTTTATCATCTTTTTACCCACATACACATTATCTCTACTCATTACAAATTCAAACCACCTCAGTCTACTTTCCAGTATTTTCTTAGATATCTCTCTCATTTGTGTTGCTCCTGGGATTGTCTCATTTCTTATTCTGTGCATAAATAAAGTAGCTGAAAAACGTCCAAATGAGATTAAAAGAAAGGACTGGACACCATACGTGGTAATTATCAATACAGAAAAATTAATTCATTGATAAATTGGTTTAAAGATTAATCAGCCTGAGTTAATGGGAAAAGTGGGATACACATACCTCCGTAGGAAACTGCTGTTCTGCGGTGATCTCGCAAGTGTTCATTTGCTCGTATATAGGAGCGTGAAGAATACAGTCGTGGATGACAGAAAGGGCACAAAAGCACATCTGAAGATTGAAGTACGGACGGAATGTCTGTGGTATTTTTGATCGTGATATGATCCTGTTTAAAAAAATGTAAAATAACATTACAGCGTTTTAATCGAACATCTCACAAATGTAAATATGCACAGAGTTAATAGGGAACCAAACTACTGGCGGTGATCTACTAGCATTCCACTGAGCACCAGAGAGGGGGTGGGTATGGGTGGATGATCCCCGTAAAACTTGCTTTGCGGTGTTTGAAGAGTTGCAGGTGTTCTAACGAAACATTCTACCCATCAAAATGATCTACTTACTGATACTACGCATGCGCAGACCAAAATTACGCAACTTTTCTCGAAGCTTACCAACTGCTTGTCGATATGTCCTACCTAGTGTTGAAGTTTGAGGTGTTACTGTATTTCAGTAATATGTATGCTTTTCTTAGCCTTACTACATTAATGCATTTATTACAGTTTACTGCATAGGTATTTTTAACTGATGACATGGTATAACATTATAAGTTTAATGCTACGACTTACAATAAACGGATGGGTGTAACATATACGGTGTATATACCATTCATGCCAAGTAATCTGTTGCTTTTGTTAACATAGTGTGTAATAAATAAACTGTTTGCGCCACACTTTTTTCATTGAGGTCCAAAATTCACACTACAACAAAGCACTCCCCATTTCTACTTATGTATGGGAGAGAAGCAGTGTTCCCCTCAGAGGTTCCAGTTGACTTGCCGGTGAGTGTTTACTTACAGCTCTGTGTGTAAATTTACATTATTATATATTATGAATAATGAATTATTTTGTCAGAAGCCGCAAATATTAGCATACTAGCAATAAAATAATTGAAAGGAAATTAAATATTGAGTGAAGATTATTTTCTTATTTTGAATAACAGCAGTATGTTACACCTAACACTACTATTGCTTTTTCAAAATACTGAAAATTAATCAAATGACTGATGTTAAAGCTTGTATACTAATGAGAACAACTGTGATTATAGGCAATGCAGAAGATTATTGCTTGGTTTGTTCCAAGCTGGAAGATGATCCCAACAAAAGCACAATTGAAATGGTAACAATATTTCAACATGTACCATCAACAATAATATAATATCCTACTATGCTCATTTTCACTCTTCATAATTTTGTTCTTGGGGTCTAGTAATATAACTTAACAAGTAACATATTAACTGCTTCTACACCTGCTTGGCCGCATCGGAAGAAATAGTTAATTGAATCAGTCACTATTATTACTGTTTCCATGTTCAGACTAATCGTTATGTTTTATTTTTCAGGTGCAGTGTGATATGTGCAGTCGCTGGGCACATTTTGAATGTGCAAAATACAATGAAAAATTGAAATAGCATATGTTTGTAAAAAATGTATAGATAAATAAGTATTGTTCTTTGGTCTTTGTTGTTGGAGTGTTTTATTGTTCACAAATGTATGTAAATTAAAGCCTTTCTATTCTTCCTATGATGTGCTATTGTTTTATTTGAAATGCCCTCAAATAAGGTGCTTTATGGACCTTAAAAGTTTCACTTAATATATTCAATAGAAAATATTACACATATTTTATAATGTTGTATGTAATACAGTTGTTGTTTATTTTGTTATACTATACTGTATATAATGTGTCAGCTTTGCAGTATATTTCAGTCCTTGGAAATGTGTTACTGATGTACCCATATGCATTAGATAGATAGATAGATAGATAGATAGATAGATAGATAGATAGATAGATAGATAGATAGATAGATAGATAGATAGATAGATACTTTATTAATCCCAATGGGAAATTCACATTATGAAGGTAGGATGTTTAGTTAGTGTTATTTACCCCATCGAGATGATCTACCCATATGCATTATAAAGGTAGGATGTTTAGTTAGTGTTATTTACCCCATCGAGATGATCTACCCATATGCGTTATAAAGGTAGGATGTTTAGTTAGTGTTATTTACCCCATCGAGATGATCTACCCATGTGCGTTATAAAGGTAGGATGTTTAGTTAGTGTTATTTACCCCATCGAGATGATCTACCCATGTGTATAATAAAGGTAGGATGTTTAGTTAGTGTTATTTACCCCATCGAGATGATCTACCCATATGTATTATAAAGGTAGGATGTTTCGATAAGGTAGCACCAATCGATAGATACATCTGTCGAAATAAACTACGGTAGGATACTTCGACAAAGTAGGACAAATCTTCAGAACACCGGCACCGCTGAGTGCCGGACCACTTCAAGCACTGAATATGCATCAATTACTACAGCGAAAATGATTATTAATACAAACGTGAATACAATATATATTAATATTTATACAAACGTACAATCACAACAAAGAAACAAAAAGTTATTTGACAAACACAAAGAAAACTTAACAATTGCAAATTTCAGACATTTTAATTTAGAAGCAAACTTACTTCCATTGACAGAAATAACAAACAATTCGTTTCGTCGCTTCTTCTTTGGTCTAATAGAGTTTCTTCGCTGCTGCTTCATCTTTGTCTTCTTTTCTTTAACAGAGTTTCGTTGCTTAGTACAGTGCAAGGCTATTTCAAAAGAAACTCTATGAGGCGGAACCACAAAGCGGTAGGGATCACTAACTGTGAAAAGATTGGTGGGATTGGTTCCTGCCTTGTGCCCTGTGTTGGCTGGGATTGGCTCCAGCAGACCCCCGTGACCCTGTGTTCGGATTCAGCGGGTTGGAAAATGGATGGATGGATGGAAGTTACACTTGGTAGACAACTTCAAACATTGAGTGAGTTTTTGATTGTCATACTTTAACAACAATCTCATTCGTTGAAATTCTGAATTAGCCAATACTATCCACTTCCATTTACAGTTATCCCGCCTTCAGATCCGCCCATAATGTCTCCGGTCTGCAGCAATACCCTTCCTTTAGTGCCTTTTGTCAACGACAGCACGTCATAGCGCGCTGTTAATTTCTGCTGCCATCTACTGACCTTTTTGGGCATTACCTGTTTTAGCGTTCTCCGAGCCTTTATTTTTGTGAATTATTTTATGTTATTGTATTTGTTCTATTTCAGAAACCGCACATAAATATTTGTCTGCAAATATACATTTAGCTCTACAAAGCCATTGCAATGATTCTTTCCTTTGCAACGTTCAGCAGTTAATTGAAATCTTTCTACCTTAATTCTGGTCTGCCTCATCCTTCTTATCAGGGACTAGGATTTGGTGCCACAGACAAACACCAGTTTGACACACACACTGTTTAACACTATGGTTTCATACCAAGAAAGAGCACCACAGATGTGATATTTGCTCTGAGGGTGTTGATGGAGAAGTATAGAGAATGCTAGAAGGAGTTGCATGGTATCTTTGTGGACCTGGAGAAAGCATATGACAGGGTGCCTCGAGAGGAGCTGTGGTATTGTATGAGGAAGTTACAGAGAAGTATGTAAGAGTTGTATAGGATATGTACGAGTGATGGATACATTCAAGGTGGAGGTGGGATTACATCAGGGATTGACTCTGAGCCATTTCTTATTTGCAATGGTGATGGACAGGTTGACAGACGAGAATAGATAGGGTTCCCCATGGACTATGATGTTTTCTGATGATATTGTGATCTGTAGCGATGGCAGGGAACAGGTTGAGGAGACCCTGGAGAGGTGGAGGTATGCTCTAGAGAGGAGAGGAATGAAGGTCAGTAGGAACAAGACTGACGTGTGTAAATCCGAGGGAGTTCAGTGGAATGGTGAGGATGCAGGGAGTAGAGTTGGTGAAGGTGTATGGGTTTAAAAACTTGGGATGAACAGAACAGAGTGATGGGGATTATGGAAGAGAGGTGAAAAAGCGAGTGCAGGCAGTGTGGAATGGGTGGAGAAGAGTGTAAGGAGTAATTTGTGACAGACAAGGTTATCAGTAAGAGTGAAAGGGAAAGTCTACAGGACAGTAGTGAGACCAGCTATGTTATATGGGTTGGAGATGGTGGCACTGACCAGAAAGCAGGAGACAGAGCTGGAGGTGGCAGAGTTAAAGATGTTAAGATTTGCATTGAGTGTGACGAGGATGGATAGAATTAGAAATGAGTACATTAGTGGGTCAGCTCAAGCTGGGAGACAAAGTCAGAGAGGCGAGATTACGTTGGTTTGGACATGTGCAGAGGAAAGATGCTGTGGTGGGAAAAGGATGTTAACGATAGAGCTGCAAGGCAAGAGGAAAAGAGGAAGGCCTAAGAAAAGATTTATGGATGTGGTGAAAGAGGACATGCAGGTGATGGGTGTGAGAGAGCCACTGTGGCAGCCCCTAACAGGAGCAGCTGAAAGAAGAAAAATTCTTGTACAATTTTGATTCTGGAATTCAGGTGGCAGTACACCTTCTGTCTTTTGGCATCTGGCAATTCTCATTTGGCGTTCATTATGGTTTTACACCTTCTGTAGTGTTCATAAAGTGCATGAAACAATAAAGTTTTTGAGAGGCCACATCAGATCAGCTCAATTCAAACTGAAATATTTTTCAGTCTTAGTTCAGTGCTTTGTGTAAAGCAGGAGAAATACATCATTGGTCAAACTGAAATATTTGAAGTACTGTATACAGAGTGTAATTTAAAAAATAATGAATATCTTTTCCAAAAACTGAAAAGAGATCTAACTAAAGCTTTCACTAAAGTTTTCACACCGCTGAAAGCTCCTGTCAGAAGCTTCCTCTTCTTCCATTTGAAGAAAAAAGACACAAGGCAGCTTTACAGAGCTGTCTGCGTGCACATAAAACTTTCCAGTTTAATATCAATGATAAAAGCGCATATTTGTGCGAAACAAGACAAGGTGACACAGATGAGGAGGTGTTGAGGTCTATGGTGGAGCAAAAACAAGACAAAATGACTGTATGGTGTGAGTAGTGACATTCTCAGCCTGGATTTCATGCTTTCAAGGATGCAGCTGTGTCTACCTTGGACACCAGTTCAGTACTGAAGGCCCACTTCCATTCTTAAATTGCATAAGTAGAAGGAGGGATGGGCTTACAGTTTCACAGCAGAAATGAGGTCTTAGTTCCACTTGGTTTTCTTCTTCTCCTTTAAAGGTATAAAGGGAAAGGCTGTTAACAATGGTGTCCCACCACTCTCAACTCCCATTGTTCTTACCTGATTAAGACCCCCATGACACTCGTTAGGCACTTATAATTGACAATGGGAACAGTATTAAAGTGTATAGCTTCAGCTGTTCACATGAATAATTAAATTTGGGCATTGTATGCCCAAAGTCTTTTTGATGCTCACCTATCACCACCATTTCCCACACCTTTAGATAGATAGATAGATAGATAGATAGATAGATACTTTACACCTGTATCTGAATATCTCTTCCATCAGAGGAGTGACTCTGTTTCTACAGACATCTTAGATTATTGTCAAGAGATAAAGTAATAAACCTCTGATGAAGAGAGATTTCTGGTCAGTTAAAAATAATAAATATTTGCTGCATAATAGCGCAGAGGAGCACACGAGAGCAGTATCACCTGCAATAAAATAAAATAATATAATCAAATAAAAACCAGAAAAGAATAGCTGAAAACTAGTCAATTCTTAAGGTAAGTTCTGGAGTAGCTGAAATACAGCAGACATCAAATAAGGAGAAGTAACTAACAGTGTGAAGCTGAAATGCAGTCAATTGCCCAGCAATTAATGAAAGCCTAAAGCTGATGGTCTCCAAATGATTCAGCTGAACCCAGAAAGAACCAAAGCTACTGCAGAAAGGGGTAAAGATGAACTTTGTGCTGAACGTAAGTTCCATCTGTTCTCTGCCCATTGAGGGAATGTTGATATGTTGTGTGTCCTGCAGCATGTACAGTTCTGGTTATCTGACTGACAATACAGATTGCAGATGCTACAGGTCGCAGACCCGGCCTTCCACACCACACTCTCAGCATTCACGTCTGTCCTCTGATACATCGCTTTCATTGAAAATCTAGTAACGTCACCTGCCAAAAATGCTTAATTAATTTAGAGTTGATTGGGAAAATACATGAATTGGAGGACTGTATTAGGAACTCAATACCAACGATACAGCCGTAAATTAAATTGACTTGGTTTGTTTCAATTGTATCAGGCTACAGGTTGTAGACTCAGCCTTCCATGTCCCGGCCTTCCACACCACGCTCTCAACATTCACGTCTGTCCTCTGTCACATCGCTTTCGTTGAAAATCTAGTAACATTGATTAACCCTGTAACTCTAAAAGATGATATTAAGATGCCTTCCTCCGACCACGAGGCGAGAATCAGGGTTTCTCTTTATGGTATTACTGTCGTATTTCTTTTTAGAAACAAAAAAATAGTTTTATAATTTATGATTCAGGATTCGACAGTTAAAGGAAAGAGGACATAACATATTTTTAGATTAAGGAAAGACCATACTAAATATGAATGTGGTTGCTCTAACTGCTATTATAGTGAATTCTATCATTCAAAATATTTGAAATTATTTTTACATTTCTGGAACCTCGTTCAATAAAAGGGAAAGTTCCGTTAATGACATTAATTTATTATGTTACAAAATAAATTATCAACAGGCATGAAAATGAAGGTCTAAACTTTCAAGTTCTCAGTAAAAGAAACTTGTTTATATTGAACAATGTTTGAAATGATCCAGCTTACTACAGTACATATGGGGACTTTCATTTTCTGTCTTGAATTGTGCTTTCTTAATTTTGTTCTACGCTGTGGTTATAATTTTGATAAATTTCAAGTGGAGTTATTAAACTTTCAAACGTTTTCCTGATTTTTAATTTTAATGCATAATTGTTCTCCATGGGACCCTAACTTATAAGAATGTACTTATCAAAAAAGTGAGGCAATTCTCTTAAATTGCTTAATAGATATTATCCTTTGTGTATCTAAAGAAATGTAAAAATTTGCATTATTGAAAGTTGCACTTCCATAAACCATCTTTCATTTATTTTGGAACTGAACTAACACATTAATTCAGATTTTAGTCTTAAATTTAAAAATGTTTTGTTTGGGTAGATGCAATAATCACAAATCATTTTTTTAGTGATTTTTAAATCCTTTCATAGCCATATACAATTTCTTGAATTAGGAATTTGTCATTTCTTGCATACCCCAACTTACTCTCCAAACGGAGATATAATTTTTTGTAAATAAGATTGCCGTTATTAGGTCGTCAGTCTCACCGTCTGCTCAGGATTCATCTCTTCCCATAGTGTGTTCAGCTGTCTTTGACCGCTTTGAGCCTGCATGTGTCATCACCTCTGTTGTCTGATTTGGTGTAACTCCTGAATCCTACAAATTGCCCCTTGGATAGTGTCCGCTCTCAATTAGTTAAGGGGTTTTTTGATTCTGTCGGACCAAGTGTGTTACCTTAATACATTTTAGCTTACTTTCTGTGTTCCTGCTGCCTTGAAACTTGCTATGGCGCAGACACTTATTAAAAAACAAAATCTGCACCCTCTAATGTGTCAAATATCAGGCCAATTTCTCAACTGCCTTTTTTATCTAAAGTCTTAAAAAAAGTTGCCTTACTCAAACATTTCTGGATGAAAGTAGTAATCTGGAAAAATTCCAATCCCGATACAGCTACAGCACTGAAACTGAATCCTTGTTAAAGGTTTAAAATGACCTCCTCCTAACTTCTAATGCTGGAGAGTCTGCCATTCTTGTACTGCTAGGTCTTGCCTCAGCTTTAGATAGTGTGGATATTATGATTCTTGTGTCCCATCTTGAACAGTCTGTAGGCATCCAAGGTGAAATGGTTTAAATCTTATCAAAGCAATAGGAGCTTTTGTATTCATTTGGGTGAGTTCTCATCCTCTGTAGCTTCTCTTACTTGCAGTGTTCCATCCTTGGACCAGTTCTCTTTTTGATATGCATGTTACCTTTAGGCTCCATTGTTAACATATATGGCTTCTCCTTTCACTGCTATGCTGATGACACTCAAATCTATTTGCCACTAGGGTCAAAGTGAGACAATGCAGGCCCTCCATGTGTGTTTGAATGATATTAAAACCTGGATGTCAATGAATTTTCTTAAACTAAATGATAAAAAAAAACAGACTGTGGTGTCTAAAAGTCCAGAAGGTTAAATCATCTCTGATGTTGCTCTTGGACTGTGACGATGCGGGTTTGCTGCATGCTCCCGTCTGCTTACCGTCGGTAATGTTACCGATGAGCTAAGCAGTGAGGCAACAACATAGCAAGGGGTGCAAAAGTGTCAAGTGCTTTTATTTAAAAACAACAACAAAACAATGTGCAAATTAATAAATGCAGTGCTTCCAAAAAGTCTTCATTAAATAAATAATCCATTAAACAAAACATGGAGGTAAAAATCAATAAATAGAAAAAAAAACACAATCCTTTAAAAATCGAGGTTAAAACACCATGCTGGAAACAGTACTTTAAAACATTTACAAAGCCTGATGCTTCTTGTACCCTGGCGTCTCTCCTGCTTCTCCCATCTGGGCCATGCAGCAGGCGAGTCGCTCTCTCAGCAGCTGACCTTCTACTCTGCTTGACCGGTCTGGAGGCCTCCCGATCCTGGCTTCGGTCGTGCACTCATCCCAGACCGAGACTTGGTTTCCTTGACGACCAGGACGCTCACGTCAAGGACTTCACCCACCAAGCCTCCCGACTCCCGCTGCCTTCCCGGCCTTATGCGGCCAGTCGTCCTTCTGCTGGTCACTCCCGTTCCTTCCTACAATGCTCAGCGGGAGCGACTGTTTCCTTCTGCCCCCATCGAGTGTTGGCCAAACACCCTTCTTGGGGTTCGCCTTCCAGCTGCCTGTCTGCGAGCCTGCACGTGCTCGCTCGTTCTCTCACCACCGCTTCGTGCTCTCCAGCAACCTCCGTCTTTCTTTCTTTCTTTTTTTCCTTCCCTAGCCGGCTCGTGCTTCTATATATGAAGGGGAACATGATAGTCGAGGCAATCAGCAGCTCCTGGGAACAATTACCAATGTGGACCATTTCTCATCTGTGCACTTAGGCGAGAAACGCCCACACCATGAACTCCTCAGGAACCGCGTCGGCCACACACCACCATGCCCCCTCGCTAAGCCGTGAGCGCGGTGATTTTTTAATTTAAACTGGCCTTTGATGGGAGCTGGGGACCCGCTATACCACATGGACCCCTTGCTATATACGTATCAGAAAGCTAAAGTTAGGAGCCTAGCCGTGATCTTTGACAGCTCATTCAAACTCTACAAATAGATAAATTGTGAGGGTAAATGAAGCTTTTTCCAGCTGATACTTAAAGGTAAAGGCTTTTTTTCTTTCAGTGATCATGAAAAGGCCATCCATGCTTTTATAACATCTCATTTGGACTATTGCAGTTCTTTGTAGGTAGGTGTTGATCTAGTCCACAACTTTGCTGCTCGCTTATTGAAGACTTTCGTAAGCATGACCATATTTCACCAATACTGACCTTGCTTCATTGGCTTCTGATACGTTTCAGAATTGATTTTAAAATTCTATTACTTGTTTTCACATTTTTGAGTGGAACAGCCCCATTTTGCTTCTTGGAACCTCTTGGCTTGTGTGTGCCAACAAGAGCACTGTGGCCTACCAGCCAGATGCTCTTAGTTGTGCCGAGGTTGAGGCCGAAGCAAAGGAAGAATGAGGTGTTTGCAGTGGCTACTCCTTTTCTCTGGAATGGCTCGCTTTATTCTATTAGGTCTGCTCCAACACACGCCACTTTTAATTCATCATTAAAATCTTATTTCTGCTCGCTGCCATTTGACCGTGCAAGAGGTTGACATTATGTTTGTATATGTTGGCTCATGTACTGTACATTCATGATTATAAATATGTATGTATGGGTGTGGGAATTTTGAGTTTATCTTTTATGTAATGATTGGTTATGCTTGCAGTTTTGTGATGTGTACATATGGTATATTTGAACTGCTTCTTTTACCCTTTCTTGTAGAGCACTTTGGTTCAGTTCTGGCTGTTGTAAATTTGTTTTAGAAATAAAAATGGCCTTGCCCTGTCTTATAAAACATTATTTTAATACATAACACTAAGAAGTGCAGATCTGAGACAATGAACTGTAAAGATGAAGTTGGTTTGTAACATTTATTACAAAAAAGTTAAACAATATATAAAATATAGAAGAATTGTAAGTTGTAACTGAACAATGAGGGGCATGTATGTTTGTTACATTTTCTTACAAAACACAGTCATTTTCCTTTATCCTCTCACATTATCTAAAAACAGATGCAGGTCTTCCATATGTGAAAAAAGGATGATGAAGGGTCGAAGGACATATTCCCTCTCCTCTTCTTCTGGAAATTCAGGTAGCACATCAAATTTCTGAAGGGCCTCCATGTCATCTTTCTCCATTGACAGTAATGAAGGGAGTGAGGCTTGCTCCCTGAGCACAGGTTTATTATCAGCACACCACTTCTCTGTCTCGGTAAGATGCTGAAGGATTCCATGCATTTTATGAAAAAAAAAAAATTCTTTAAATGGTCATCATATAGCTTATAGCCACATTTACAAGGAATGTAAGGAAAAGGAAAGCAAAAATGTACAGTTTATTCATAATTTGTTATACATTATTAACATTACTGCTTTCGATCACAGATTCTACAAGTCTTCAGTGTTTCTTACAATACACTATTATAGTGTATTGCACAGTACACAATGCATTTCAAATGTTTTAAGGCCTTTAAGAGTTGTATTTCTGTGTCAGAAGACGTAAAACAGGCTTTTAGTCTTTTGGGCTTTGACTCCTACTGGTTATCAATTAATAGTATGCATCTGAGACAAGCATTAAAAGTCTTTATACATTTTATACATTGTAAGCCAGCATCAACAAAATGTAATTCATCTTTCTTATGGAAGTTTATAAAATGTGTCTGTACCTGCTCATCAATGACCTGTACTGGATGTTGGAGAAGGGAGGCTGGCGTTTCTTCTAAAAGAAAAGATCTGAAACCTGCTGAACGCTGTGCTATAGCAAGATATTTTTTTTGCTGCAGATGTAGTGCAAGTCTTTACTGATCTTCTGTCTTTTCATTAATTGCTCAATAGAGTCTAAACCTGAAAACAGAAAAAATAATATTTACCTAAGGAAATGTTAAAAAAGAACCAAAATAATAAGCACAAAAACGACCCTGTCCAGGCTATGTATTATTTCTTTACCTTCAATTTTTTTGTTTGGTTCTTGGCCTTCATTCAGAAGGGCGTTTGCTCGCTCAGTCCAATGTAAGCATTTGCTTTAGTGATTTCAAAAGAAAGCACTAAGTTTATAATGGTAAACATTTTGATTATTTGTTTTTGATTTACAACATGGCTAAGCATAATTGCCACATTACCGCAGAACTGAATGAAAGTTGTTATAGGAAATTTAAATTTCATTTACCCCTTGGTGCTGCAGTTCTCAAGCAACATTCTACACCAGCACTTCCTCAAAGCTGGCGTGTCATTGTAAAGAAGATTGAGCAGAGTCAAGTTGTTGAAAGGAGCTCATGAGCTTGTGTCGTGTCGTGTTGTGTTGTAATGTATGTAAACCATTACAAACATACATTTAAAATATGTAGATTTTCAAAGGTAGGTGTTTCTGGAACATCAAAACCACTAGAGACAATATGCTAAAAGTAAAAAAAAAAAAAATATAAATATAATAAAACATAACACAAATATCCAACACAAATTGTAGAAGGTGACAAAAATGGGAACCAACAACCAGATATATTCCTTCCTCCACAAATGCTACAATGAAAGAAGAGAGGACTAAAGTTGAGATACACCTCATTAAAATCAAAGGGGGCCTCAAGGACAACATACAGAGAAATGATAAAATGGTCATTTGGAAACCTGGACACATCATTAAATACAGACATACACAAAAATATAGTTAAAATATGAAATGGTCATACTATCAACATGAAAATTCCACAGTCATGGCTATTCAACTGACTTGAAAGGCCCTAATACAAGGAGTAAAAAATGAACCAAAGAAAAATATGAAATATTGACATACAGGAAACAGTTGACAATGACTTTTAAACAAAAACAATGGAAATGGCCACTTGGGCCCTGTGTGGCATCTGTAGACAGTAAAACCTGCCAAACAACAGAAAATGCAGGATTAGCTCTGCTTTTTAAACTGAATTTTAAAAGTTCTAGTTCAGAAATCTAAACGTTAGTATTGTCTGCAAGCATCCACTACTGGCATAATTACCTGCATACTTGACAATGTGGCCTTCATGACTCTGAAGGTGAAGCAGCAGTAGTCTTTATGTTTTTTATAAAGAGGGCACTTTGATTCATTGATATTTAATTAATATAATCAAAGTTGGTTTTATATTCTCTGCCTTTATGAAGAAATGTGGCTGTGGAAATCAAGACAAAAATAATATGCAATACTAATTTGGCAGAAAGTGCTATTGTGCTTTTATAAATAGCTAACCTAACTATGGAAAAATCAAGTTACAAACGTTAATGAAGACGTAAATACTCATATATGAATATTCATATTGTACATTAACATTGCAGATCCTACATAACATCTCATAAATATAAATAAGTATATAAATAAGTATATAGATGAAATATGGCAAATGTGAGGTGCCCATTCCTTGTCTTGATCACCAATTTTACAGCTGAAATACAGATGATAAGCTTTCTTCACAAGAGCAGTCATCCAACGTCTCTGAGGTGCAAGTGTATATTCGCCACAGATATAGTAGAATTTATCGTGGCTGTTACGACACTGACAAGACATATCGCCCGACACCAAAATGTCTATAGCATCAAGCTTAGTTACTGTTATATTGCTACAGATACTATACTTTACTATACTGATACTATACATACACACTGACTATCTATATTAACCAAATGAGCAGAATCGGTGTATGCAAGCCACCTTTATAGCATGCTGAGACCACGTCAAGCTCCTTCAGACCTGCCCAGGCATGCCCAGGATGTCAACTTCCACAGAACAGCTTCCAACCTTGCCTGATTCCATGCCTGGACATGCCCAGGCTGCACAAACCTTTAAGTCACATGGGAGCGAAAATGTTTGGATACAAATATAAGAAAAAATCGTGACAAAACTGAAGATTTCTCTGAAACGTTATGTGATGGGTAAATTATGATGTGAACGCAGTGATACAGATACAGAAATAAAACGTGCGCACGCTCACGCATAACCTGTGAGCGTGATGACGCGACAGACAGCGTGCCCAGACTTCTGTACAGCTGCCCCCAAATTTAAGTAATAAATTTGAAACACTAATGGGTCCATGTCATTTGTCTACCATTTCTGGCAGCTCTATAAGCTTACTCACTGGACGAGTATAAATATAATCCTTCACTTTGACTTCAGCAATGCAAACTTTTCCATCATCACTAGGGATAACTTTAGTGACCTTTCCAACAGGCCAATAAGCCCTAGGCAACTGTGGATCAATGATTAGAACAATCTGTCCCAAATTCAAGGAGGATTCTTCCATTTATGTCATTGTTGTAAATCAGGGAAGTAGCGCCTGGTAAAGTTAGACCAAAAATGGTCAGCCAAAACCTGGCTGTGTTCCCAGCGATGATGTCCCAGTAAATCACTTGCTCCATAGAGTGCTTGGGGTAAGGAAGCATCCCGCCGCCCCATTAGCAAGAGATTTGGGATAACTGGATCTGGATCAGCTATATCAGAAGAGACATATCCAAGAGGTTTGGCATTGAAAATGCCCTCCACTTCCACCAGCACTGTGTGGAGAACTTCCTTTGACACAGTGTGGTCCTTGAGGACTATATGTAGGGAGTTCTTCACAGATCTAATCTCTCATTCCCATACTCCTCCAAAATGTGGAGCAAGAGGTGGATTGAAATGAAACTCTATACTTTCCCTTGCAAGTTGTTCTTGAAGTGCAGGCTCCATAGTGGCAAAAGCTTCTTTAAGTTCTCGGCCCCCACCTCGGAAGTTAGTTCCTCTATCAGCTACAATCTCATAAGGCTTACCACAACGAGCGATGAATCTTCCGAGAGCTAGAAGGAATGAATCTGTGTCCATACTAGGAAGGAGGTCTAAATGAGCACATCGTGCAGTGAGACACTTAAAAATGATGCCCCAGTGCTTTTCTAACCTTCTTCCTATTTTAATTGTAAATGGACCAAAGCAGTCCATTCCTGTAGACCAGAAAGGCAGTTTTTGCATGCGTAGACGTGCATTTGGAAGATCAGCCATCTTGGGAATGACAGGCTGACCACGCCACCTGCGACATTCAACACACTGTTGCTGGTGACCTCTGATAGCCTGTCTTCCCCGAAGTATCCAGTAAGTTCTCCGAATTTCAGCAAATACTCGCTCTGGCCCAGGGTGAAGTAAACGTTCATCATAATCACGAATCAGAATTTTAGTTATAGTATGATCAGGTGACAACACAATAGGATGTATTTCATCCTCCCCTAATTCTGAAGCAGCCTTGCGTAGGCAACCTCCATCACGGATTAAATTCAATGTCTTATCATATTGAGGAGATAGATTGTATAAACGGCTAGTTTTTTGCACTGCATCACCTTCACTTAGCAATTTTACTTCTTCTGGAATACTGTCCCGTTGGGCTCTCTGTAAAACAGCAACTTCAACTTTAACTCATTCACTTGCAGATAGGGACACTGCAGCCGCCCCATTTACGGCTAAATGAGTGGCTTGAATCAGATCTTCCCATTTTGTAAACAAAGAAAGATCAGGTAATGTATCAGCTACGGAGGTTAAACCAGAGAACAAGGATTTCTTCATTTCCTCTGATTCGGCATTAATGGGCTTAGGATTCTCTGGCCAATGATCTGATGACAGGAGAAGAAAAGAAGGACCCTGATTCCACCTGCTCATTTGAGTTAATGACAACAAGGTCTTCCCTCTAGTAATATCATCAGCAGGATTCTCTGCGGATTCAACATATCGCCATTCTGCAGAACTGGTGAGTTCCTGAATCTCTGCAATACGTGTTCCCACAAACACTTTGTAGTGGCAGGACTCGGAGTTAAGCCAGGTCAATACCGTGGTGGAGTCAGTCCACAGAAATGTATTTCTAATAGAAACTGAGAGTTCTGTATGCAGCAGCTTTGCAAGCTGTGCACCCGTTAATGCAGCACAGAGCTCCAAACGTGGCACTGACAGCTGTTTCTTAGGTGCTACCTGTGATCTTGCCATTAAAAAGGACACCTGTATGTTAACTCGAGCATCTTCTACCAAGAGGTAGGAAACACAGCCATATGCTTGCTGGGAAGCATCACAGAACACATGCAAGTCCACGGCAGCTTTGGCTAATGCTCGAAGTATAACAGCGTGGGAGGACAATCTTGGGTATGTGCAGCAATTCATTCTCCCATTCATTCCATGCCTGGAGAAGGTCATTGGCAATAGGTTCATCCCAATCTCGTTCCTTTTTCCAAAGGGCCTGAACCATGATTTTAGCTCGAGTGATGAAGGGAATGAGATATCCTATTGGGTCATATTTACTTGCGAGAACCCTGTAAATATTCCTCATGGTGGGCTGATCATAAGGAATAGATTTGAATTTGTATCCCAGTGTGTCTGAGGGACAATCCCAACGTAATCCTAAAGTTGATTCTTCGGGGTATATGTTGTTGAAGGTAAGCCAGAGCTCACATGATTCTGACCTTGTGTCTCGGGGCAAGTGAGTGATTACAACTGGTATGTTACTGGCCCACTGCCTGATATCAAACCCTCCTTCTGCCAGCAGCACCCGACACTGCTCAATAAACTGCTTAGCTTGGAGAGTAGACTGAAATGACTGGAGTTATCAACACAGAATGCCTTATGTACAGAGTTCACGACTGCTTCATTCCCTTTAGCATGCTCCCTGATGTGCTTCTGCAGAGCAAAAAATCGCACAGCATAGGCTACAGGTTGTGCCGAAAGGTAAGATGTGCTACTCATATGTATCTGGAGAGCGACTTACATCCAGCTCTCTCCAGAGGAACCGTAATACTGTCTGATTTTCTGGAAGAAGTCTAATCTGATGAAACATGGCACGAATGTCTTCACTGACAGCTACTGGGTATTCTCGGAACCTCAGAACAACTCCAAGAAGTGATGGGCTCAGAGATGGACCTGGGAGCAGACTATTGTTGAGTGATTTATTCTGGTAGACAAATGAACAATTAAATACCAGTCTGGCTTTATTATTGTGGTGAACCAGATGGTGACAATTGGTAGATTCACTTTGTTAACCTCTTTTTTATATTCACTTAGCTCTCTCAGGAACTGCTGTTAGCCGTCGTTCAGTACTTCTCAAAAGGCTCATTACTGCTAATGGTGATGCTTGAAGGAAGGGAATGGTTTTCCTCCATAACAGAGGTGTGGCATACTTCGACACGGGTGGTTTTAGTTTCAAGTATCTCCATAGCTTCTTTGTCTTGTTTAGACCTGGTCACATCTTTCTCCTGACAGAATGGAAGGGTGTCTAGTTGCCACAGTCTCTCTACATGATGATGGAGTTCATGAATAGGCTGCTGGATTGAACTGTGCAAACATGAAACCTCACCATAAGGCTGCTGAAGGAATTCAGCGGGGCCTTAATTCAGTTGGGCCTTGTAATGTCCAGCCCAATTGAGTACCTACAGCAACTGGTCCCCCTGGGGGTCCCTGGCGCACTGAATTAATGGGTGTAATTAGGTGCAGATGGTCAGATCCAATTAAAACCATTGATTGAATTTTTGTATATGACTTAAGGGGAATTCCCCTAAGGTGTTTATACTTTCTTTGAAGGGATTCTAAAGGACACGATTGCTCTGCCAAATTAAGCTGGTCAGCAGTAAATGCGCTGTTGATACTGTACTGTTTTCTAGGATTACTGGCCGCTGATATTGCAAATTCCACTGTTGCACCCTTTAATTGTACAACATCCTGACGAATGGTTCTTAGTACTAAAAGCTCCTTTCTTCCATCAAGACCAAGCTATCTTACAGCTGCTGGTAAGATAATTGTGCGTTCAGATCCATCATCTAGTACAGCATAAGTATTAAGGGTCTTCTTGCAATTAGACAGTATTACCTGGACAACCTTTAGCATAATCTTACTGGAGCGATGGCTCTGATCGATGTAGGATGGCACTGATTGTAAGAATACTTTGATGGCTAACTTGGAGATGGCTAACTCATGGAGAACCTGAAGATGTTGTTCCCCACAGTTAGAACATGGTTTCCTCAATGTACATTTGTCTGGTTTATGCCCTCTGCCACATTTCCAGCATCATTCTTTGTCCTTTATCCACTCCATCTGATGGACCGTGTCCAATTTGGTAAACTCTGAGCAAGCATTTAAATAATGTTCTCAATTATTACAATAAGGACAGGATGGTTTGAACCGCTCTCTCTTGATTGGCTTTGGAGGAATGCTGTCAGGTTCCTGTTGTATCTGGGGGGTATTCCTTTCACTGCTAAGATAAACTGTAGAGACCTTAAAGGTGGTGTTTTAGCAGGTCTTGTTTCACGGCGTTCAGCTCCTTGGGATGAAGCCTGATACAAGTCTGTTGCTCTCTGTGCCACTTGTAGTACCTGTGCTTTCCTTTCCAGCCAGTCAGCAAAGTCTCAGAGTGTATAATTTTGGCTACTTCCTCTCTGTATGATGCCCCGTGTTACACAATGTTCTGCAAAGGCATCTCTATAATTTGGTGGCAATTTTGTAAGCAGCCTATCGACATGGGATCCACACTGAAGCTCAATGTCAGCAGCACCACCTAATGAGCTGAGAAAACCCACTAGTGTACTAACTGACAGCGCAAAGTCCTCAATGCCTTTAGCATCCCCTGATCTTACTACAGGAGCATTCAAAATGGCACCCAGTTCTGCTTGAATTAATTGCCGTGGTTGACCATATCTCTGTTGTTGGGCATGCATAGCACTAGTATAAGGTTTAGGATCATGCAGATATATCTTAGCAACCTGCAGTGCAGAGGGGAACTTAAGGTGATCAAGCAATACCTGATATTTGTAGTCTTCTGTAAGATGAGGATGAGGTGCTAGAAGGCTGTCCAATCCTTTTTTCAATAAGATAAAGTCAGTCTCTTTACCTGAGCTGAATGTAGGGAGATTGGGTTCGGGAATGCCAAATGATGACACAATAGCCATTTGCATTAAGCTTTGTAAATTAGGATCCAGTACAGGCTGATTAAATGCCTTAACTTGTCCTTGTGGAGACTCCAATACCTGTTCTGGATACTGCGTGGAGGACAGAGGCACATAAGACTGTTCTAGATGAGGTATAGAGTATACAGGTTGCTGTAATTGTTGCCATAGCCTTGGGGCTGAAGGAGGAATACAGTAAGACTCAAATTTTGGCTGGTGAAGAAATGGCTCCCAGATGGGCTGGTGATGACCACTTGTAAAAACTTGTTTGCGAGGGGTCTGCATGTTTGGGAGGCATTGTGATAACTCTTCAACTGACTCATGGAGAGGGGCAGAAAACTGTGTATGAGGACTTCTGGGTTCAAGCAAAGGCATGCTGGAGCTATGCTGAATGCGAGATTGTGGTTTTTAGGCACTTCACAGGTGAAAAGGTTTCTGCTTGTTGATTGATGGACTGTCTTTTTGGAGATAATGTCCTGGCAGAAGAGATTGCTGCAGAATCCATCATGTCCTGAAGCTCCTCCATCTGCAGATGAAGATCCCTCCATCGTTCCTGCATATATTGCCATTGAGTATTCTCTGATTCCCTAAATTCAGCTGTTTCATAATCATTCCTGGGACTGTAACCGAGTATGTAGTCCTCCAGATGTCCTGGGACACGGCGGATCCAGCATGGATTATGTGTTAGTGGCTCCTCCCCTGTCTTTCTGGATGCTGCCATGGATGTTGGTACACACAAGTATCCGGCTGGAAGGACCACTTTGTTAAACAGTGCATGCATCAAACTGGTGTTTGTCTGTGGCACCAAATCCTAATCCCCGATAATTCTGGTCTGCCTCATCCTTCTTAAGGTAGAAAGATCTCAATTAACTGCTAAATGTTGCAAAGGAAGGAATCGTTGCAATGGCTTTGTAGAGCTAAATGTTTATTTGTAAACAAATATTTATGTATGGTTTCTGAAACAGAACAAATACAATAACATAAAATAACTCACAAAAATAAAGGCTTGGAGAACGCTAAAACAGGTAATGCCCAAAAAGGTCAGTAGATGGCAGCAGAAATTAACAGAGCGCTATGACGTTAGCACTGTACTGACTCAGACAAATCACTACTTAAGCAACTATTACCAAGTCTGTTTTCTTGAAGCTCTTATATATTAATAAAGAAGCAACATTTCTGAATGTACTTAAACAGTTTTGAACATTAAACAGAACACACTTTGACATAAAGGGTTGTCTAAACATGTTAGTAAAACAATGTTACGAGCTTTATCATTACTTGCAGAAAATTATTTCTAATAAAATAAACAGCAAAGCGTAACTTACATCAAATAGATGCACACAAAGTCAACAAACAATTGAATAAATGCGGGTACATGCAGACTCCTGGAAGTACAGCATTTTCCGCGTATCAGATACAGAAATAACACGTGCGCATGCTCACGCATAACCTGTGAGCGTTATGACGCAACAGACAGCCTGCTCAGACTTTTGTATACGTACTGCAGCTCACTAATCATCACCTCACTTCTTAACCTAGCTTCCACTATTCTTTCCCATAACTTTATGCTCTGGCTATTCAATTTTATCCCCTCCAGTTACTACAGCTCTGCACATCCCCCTTATTCTTAAATATCGGCACCAGCACACTTCTTCTCCACTCCTCAGGTATCCTCTCACTTTCCAAGATTCCATTAAACAATCTGGTTAAAAACTCTACTGCCATCTCTCCTAAACACCTCCATGCTTCCACTGGTATGTCATCTGGACCAACAGCCTTTCCATTCTAATCCTCTTCATAGCTGTCCTTACTTTCTCCTTGCTAATCCGTTGCACTTCTTGATTCACTATCTCCACATCATCCAACCTTCTCTCTCTCATTCTCTTCATTCATCAGCCTCTCAAAGTACTCTTTCCATCTGCTCAACACCCCCTCCTTGTTTGTGAGTACATTTCCATCTGTGTATTCAGCCACTGAAGGGGAGCATGGTCTGTTAAAAGTGTGAACCCGTGTCAGAAGGTAGAATCTGAGCTGCGTGATGGCTCATTTGATTGCGAGGGCCTCCCGTTCAATCTCTGTGTACCGGTTATCCTGGTCTAGCAGTTTCTAATTCAATGATGTGGCTCAAAACAGCACTAAAGCCGGTGTCCAAGGCATCAGGCTAGAGGATAAATGGCAGACAGAAGTTAGAAGACAATGATACTGGGGTTGAAACAAGAGCCAATTTTACTTCACTGAATGCCACTTCTGCTGCGGGGTTCCGTGTCACTATATTTAGGGCCTTCTTTTCATGAATTCTATTAAAGTTACAGCTCTTTCAAAGAATCAAGCAATGAACCTTTGATAGAATCCTACAAAGCCAAGAAAAGCTTGTCTTTTTGTCTGTGGCTGGGTCCAGTCTCGAATGCAACGTTGCAACTTTTGACTATTGCAGCTTGACCCGTTCTCCACCTACTACATAGCCAAGGTAATTGGAATGATTTTTAGACCAGCATTGCAGATGGTGCAGAAAACAGCCAAGATGTGGTACAGATGTTCCTCCCAGGTATTGGAATAGATGATTACATCATCCAGATAGGTAGCACTATAGGCACTATGAGGCTGGAACAGTCTGTCCACCAGATGTTGAAAGGTTGCTGGGGTTCCATGTAGCCCAAAGGGACAGGATCCTGCCAATGGCCACTAGGAGTGCTAAACACAGTTTTCTCTTTCGTGGCCACTGTCAGAGGGATTTGCCTTTAGTCATGTCAAAGGTGGACAAGTATGGGTCGCTACCTAGATGTTCAAGGTGGTAAGCTACACTCAGCATGGAGTAGGCATCAAAGCAAGAGATTTGGTTAACTCAGCAGAAGCTGTTACTAAAACGCTAATTTCCATCAGGTTTTGGGACTAATACAACTGGAATGGACCACAGGCTATGGCTTTCTTCAGTAACTCCAAGGTCCAGCATTTACCGTATCTCCAATTCTACCTTCACCTTCTTAGGCTACTGGAGGCAGTAGGGGTGCACACGAACTACAACCCGTGGTTCAGTAATAATGTCATGGGAGATTAGGGAGGTCTGGCCCAGCTTAGAGGCAAATGCAGCACCCCATTCCTTCTTTTGCATTTCCTCATAGTTTAACTGTTCAGCGTATGCAAACAGCACCTCTGAGGGAGTGGCCTGGGTGGCATTTTCATCACGGTCATACCACATTTTAAGAAGATTGACCTGGTTGACGTGTTCTTTTGGACACCAGTTTGAATGGTATATTAAATCATTTTCCAGTCCTTTCTTTTACAAACTTTGAAGCGTCCTTTCCAATTGTCTAGGAGCTTAGAATGTGATGTGGGGACAAGAACCCTTACTATGTCTACTGGAGAAAACTCACAAAGGCAAGTGCCTCTGTTATATAAATAGGCAAGTGTATGTTGTGCCTGTTCAAGATGTTCCCTAACAAGGGGTCATAGTTTGAAGAAGAGGTCATGTAACTCTGCAATGGATTCAATGACATTTTAGGAGGAGGATGTTTATTCCTCCTCCCAGTCTTCTCAAATTATGTTGAGGAGTCCCCTGGGCTGGGCTGGAGCCCTGTCCCCATACAGCAATTCAAAGCGTGTACAGGCCTGAGAAACCTCCCAGAAGAAAGTGCCCCCTCTTTGTGCACGCCTGACCAAAAAAACCTGCATGGGAATTTTCCGTTCCTAAGTGAGCACCAATTAACTGAGCATGGGCCATGTCACACACCTTGTGATGGTAGGGCCGCGGGAAATTCACTTTCCAACATGAAATGAGGCGTGGGTGGCATAGAGTCTCCAGTAGGTTGTCCATCGACAGCAGCTATAGCATTCCAGGCAATTCCCTAGAATAGTCATTCCAGTGTTCATGCTTAAACAAAGCTAGCAGTGAACAAAACCAAAGTTGCAAGGAGGAGATAGTTTGGGGTGTGCCTCCAGATGATGGTGTGGGGTCAAGAGTCACAGCCATCAAGGCAACATCCTCAAAGCAGATCCCCCACCCGATGTCCGTGGCATCATACTGTGTAGCCACGGCCTTACCTGCTCTTTTCATGATTGGGAATCACCCTTGGACAGTCAACTTTCTTCCAAGACCAGGTTCATTTTCTCTTTGCAGTCTTGATCAAAACACCACTCCTGGCAGCGTTGAGATTGGCAGAATTGCATCAGTCATACAAAGTTAGTATTTCTCTTTCCAGAGTGAGATAGTCTGCAGCACCATTTTCCTCTAAATCACAGTACACCCGCTGGGCTTTTCCAGTCAGAAAAAGAACAAGCAGATGCATTCAGTCATATGCTGGCCAATGCGGACGAGTGGCAGTCCTCTCAAATATTAAGAGGTAGGCTTCAACATCATCCTGGGGGTAAATGGAACAAGAAGCTGCAGCTGAAGCTGCCACCTCGGCCGAGGTGGTGTGAATTTGCAGCATGCTTTTGCATTGGTCAATTCTACATGCAGTTGATTAACTTCTTTGGCCAGTTGCTGGATGATCTTTGCAAAGTTTATTGGTTTACTCATCACAGTAAAATAATCCTGCTAGCTATAACAGTCTGTGGACAGGTGAATAATTACAGGTAGAGTCCAAAAAATATTGGGGTGCCAACAGGGTTGCCCCTTTAAATTCTTCAATTAAACAAATAATCTGTGCTCATGGGCACAAAATAGAAACAAAATAAGCAGCCTTCTTGGCTTTGAGAGAAAGTTTTGACTCTTGAGAGCAGATCTGTCACAGGGAGCTCCATCCTTCCAAGAAGTCCAGGTCCAAATGAGACATTGACATCATCAGTACGCGTTGGACCTTTATAGCCCTACTGCTGGAAGGGGAAGTGTTATTTCCCCTCAAGGGTTGAATTTTTGCTGGTGCAGAGGAGGAGAAAAATGACAAGGTTGATAGCAACAGTGCCCCTCTCACCCCAACTGGGTATGGCATACCTGTGATGAACCGGAAGGGTGTTCCTCTGATGCATATGTCTGAAACAATCCACCTGCAAGTTTACCAAGTTTACCTTTTAACAGGAATGGCTGGATGGTATTGAAAATCAAAAAACCTAATCCTCACAGTGCTGCCAGCTTAGTCCAGGTGAGAATACGCCTTGTGAAGTAGTGTGGAAAGCAGCCCAGACAGAGACAGGCGGACAGAGATGGTTCACCCAACACACGTTTATTGTCCATACTCATATTTACAGTAAGTGCAACACAACCCCTTTCCCACACTATGCCTCTTTCTCTTCAGGCCGCCTCCTTGCCTCCTCCAAGACCTCGTCTCTCGTCCTCCCGACTCCAGCCAATTAACAGCATTTATAATCACTCGGATGTGCCTTCCGATAATCTTCCGCCGGCACTCCCCAGTGTGGCGGAAATGCCTGCTGCGCACCTGGAAGCACTCCGAGTGTCCCCGATCTTCTTCCCCCCAGCACTTCCGGGTGTGGCGGAAGTGCTGAGGTCCAGGGCTCCATAGGCATTGGGGCTCCCCCTGGCGGTGACCACGGGCCCCTACACGGTTGAGCTTCAAAGCTCTGTACCCGTGGTCCCTATAGCCACCAGGGCGGTCACCCCCACGTGATCTGGGGGAGGCGTAAGCCCTCCTCTGGGGTGTCCCAGCCGGGTCACCCCCCTAGCCACCTGTGACACTGCCCCTCCGCTAGCAAAGACCTGTCGGGTGGAGCGGCTCGTCCTGCAAGGGCAGCTTACCCCCGAAGTGGGTCCTACTCCTGCAGCTCCAGGGCCCGGTCCTGCAAAACAAAAAGCAGAAATGGGGCGGAGACACTGCCTGGACACCACCACCTGGCGTCCTTTCGTGCCTCACACAGGCAACGCTCCCCCCTCCTATAGGCACCCCGGGGCCTACTCCTTTGACACCCCCTCTGAAGTTTCCGTGCCCCTCTGGTTGGAACCACTCATACCCCTGTAGCCTCAGCCGACTTTGGGGTTTCCCTCTGCCTCCGCAGAGGGTGGCCATCCACCGGACGTGAGCTTCCTACCTCATGTCCTCCCTTATCGGAGGAGCCTGCTCTCTTCCCTTGATTCCTCCTTTTCCTCTGGGACTCTGTGACAGTTTGGGTCTGCCTATGGCAAATGCACCGATCCTGTCCCGTCTGTGTTCCTGTAAAGCAACGCGAGGCCACCGCTGGCTCGGGGCGTAGGGCGCTATGACCCAGGGCACACATCAGCCCACGTCCTGCCAGCCCTCTCACTTTCTCCCCTCACCGCGTGCGCAGCACCCGCTGCCGTGTCCACTGTCGGAGGCCCCCCCCCCCCACTTGGTTCTGTTCATTCATATCACAGGCCTTTTTGGTGGGGTCTCCCTTACTGTTTACGGGGTCGGTTGTACTCACCGTCCCCGCCACACTGCTCCGGCCAAAGGTTCCAGCGTCACATTGTCTCGGCTGCTCACACGGCGTCTCCACTGACGTGATTGCCTTCCCCCCAGCTTCTCCAATTCCTCACGGAGGGCGCGTAACACCTGCAAAAGTGACTCTGCGGGCTGAAGGCAGACCTCCAACTCACGCAGAGCCACTGGCAAGCACAGAAAATCAGCCGGTGATTGACTTACCTGACTGTCAGTCACATACGCCGGCTGCTTCCTGTGGTTCCTTTCCTTCAGCCCAATCGGGTCCTTCCCCGGCCCAGGATGGACATTCCTTGGTCCCGCCTCCATCCAATAATCGGCAGGCACGCAAGACACACTTTCCAATCCCGTGCCTGTCTTGGGGAGGGACTTCCGGTTCGCGGCTAACTTGTCTCCCTTCTTCCTGGTGCGGTGGCATGCTTGTGATCTCTCGAGCTGCAGCATCTCCTCCTTCACAGCTTCTCCTGCTGCTGTCGCGCTGTTGAAGCCCCGCAGACCATCACGCGCCTGACTCCGATACGGATCCGGGCAGTCCCTGCCTGCTAAACAAAAAACACGCAGGGGGGGCCTGGGAACTTACCTCCCAGGTCCCGTCTGTCCGAGGAGATGTCCTTGGCGTGGCCTCTCTTGACGCAATGCCATCCCGGGCTCCTCCAGCAACAGAACGCTCGTAGGAGCCCGCTGAACTCCACCATCCGTTATCGTTCTCCCGCACCTGAGGGAAACGGCCCTTCTGCGGACCGGTGGCAGTCTGTGGGGCGAGTCTCTCTCTCGGGGCTGTGTGCGTGCTGCAGGTGTGTGGGCGCACCTGCTGCGCCGGGCCGTCCACAACATTATTTTTTGAACCAGGTGGAGCATCCTGCCGACTACGCCAGTGTGGAAAGCAGCCCAGACACAGACAGGCGGACAGCGATGGTTCACCCAACACACGTTTATTGTCCATACTCATATTTACAGTAAGTGCAACACAACCCCAAAGTCCCCAAAAGTCCAGGTCTTTCTCACACTATGCCCTTTTCTCTTCAGGCCACCTCCTTGCCTCCTCCAAGACCTCATCTCTCCACCTCCCGACTCCAGCCAATTAACGGAGGGAGGCGGCCCCTTTTATAAATCACCCAGATGTGCTCCAGGTGCCTCCCGACAATCTTCCGCCGGCACTCCCCAGTGTGGTGGAAGTGCCAGCTGCGCACCCGGAAGCACTCCGGGTGTCCCCGATCTTCTTCCCCTCAGCACTTCCGGGTGTGGCAGAAGTGCTGATGTCCAGGGCTCCATGGCATTGGGGCGCCCCCTGGTGGTGACCACGGGCCCCTACAGGGTAGAGCTTCAAAGCTCTGTACCTGTGGTCCCCATAGCCACCAGGGCGGTCGCCCCCACGTGGTCTGGGGGAGGCGTAAGCCCTCCTCTGGGGCATCCTGGCCGGGTTGCCCCCCCAGCCACCTGTGACAATAGATAATTACATCTTCCAAGTCCAATCTTTGTCTAATTGGCAAACTGCAGGATGTTTTCCACAGCAGTAGCACTTTCTGAAGCCTTTGGGACAGACTAAACAGGACAACACAGTTTTTAGCACAGGCCTTAAGAACTGAAGGACTGACTCCATCTGGTGCTGCAGGTTTTCCTGTTGTAGCTTCCTCAGTTGTTTCCTTACTTGATCTTTGGTTATGGACAGCTCGCAATGATAGTCAGAGGTGGACTTGTCACTGGCCATTCCAGTTGACATGGAATGTTGATATAGTAGGTGGTGTTGGGAGACTGGTCATTGGAAGAAGGTTACAGTGGGAGAGAAATCTGTTAAAAAAACTTGTTCAGGGCATTCGTTTTTTCCATGTCCCATTCTAGCACCTAAACTCCAGATTGTGATTCATGTAATAATGCACAGAGCATTCCAAACATGGAAAAGCTGAGTGAAGGAAAGGAAGTTTACAATTAGCACAGGCTGTACATCATTCAGAGCCTCTTTGTCACTTGATATGAATGTCCTCTTTTTCTCATTTAGGAGACCTTTAATCTCCTTAGTAATCCAGGGAGTGTTGTTTGGAAAGCAACAAACTGTCTTTGAAGGTATTGCTGTGTTAACACAGAAGTTAATATGGTCTGTAATGCAGTGACCAAGTGCCTCCATCTGACTTGCACATCATTTTCTAGTCTGGCATTTGGAAGCAGTGAGAGCCATTTTAACAACAACAAACAACAGCATTTATTTATATAGCACATTTTCATACAAAAAAGTAGCTCAAAGTGCTTTACATAATGAAGAAAAAAATAAATGACAAAATAAGAAATTAAAATAAGACAATATTAGTTAACATAGAAAAAGAGTAAGGTCCGATGTCCAGGGGGGACAGAAAAAAAAAAAAAAAAAACTGCAGACGGCTGGAGAAAAAAATAATATCTGCAGGGGTTCCAGGCCACGAGACCACCCAGTCCCCTCTGGGCATTCTACCTAACATAAATGAAATAGTCCTCTTTGAATTTATTTTAGCCTCCAATATCCACTTCCTCACTATTCTGGTGGTAACAGGTTGCCGTCTTATAAACTAATTGTAGATGGTAATAAGATGAATCAGGTTATGGTCAGATTTGCTTGAAGGTGCCAGTATTTTACATGTAAAATGTTGAATAAAAAAAGTTACATGAAAATGCCTTTACCAAATATGCCGGTCCTGATCCTGACTCAGTAAATGATTTTATGGAGTGAAGAGTTCAGCTGTTAGGACTGACTGATATTTTTGACTCAATGGACTGATAATAATAATCACTTATAATCTATTTAGCGCTTTTATAACTGACTCAAAGCATTAGACAGTGAAGAAGCACTTCAACCACCACCAATGTGTAGCATCCACTTGAATGCTGTCACAGCAGCCATTCTTGCGATAGATAGATAGATAGATAGATAGATAGATAGATAGATAGATAGATAGATAGATAGATAGATAGATAGATAAGATAGATAGATACTTTATTAATCCCAAGGGGAAATTCACATACTCCAGCAGCAGCATACTGATAAAGAACAATATTAAATTAAAGAGTGATAACATTGCAGGTATAACAGACAGACAATAACTTTGTATAATATTAACGTTTACCCCCCCGGGTGGAACTGAACAGTCGCATAGTGTGGGGGCGGAACGATCTCCTCAGTCTGTCAGTGGAGCAGGGCAGTGACAGCAGTCTGTCGCTGAAACTGCTCTTCTGTCTGGAGATGATACTGTTCAGTGGATGCAGTGGATTCTCCATGATTGTGTTTTTTTTAATTTTTTTTTTTATCATAGACAAGTTTACAAGGGATAGGAATACAGTCCTGCTATTAACACATTTCCTAAATGAGCTTATGTACAATAGAAAAACAGGACAGTCTTCTGGTAGTTAGAACATTCAGTCACCTTGTCATTTTAATAGTGTGGAGGGCTAGAGCATATACCAACAGCACTGAGTGCAAAGAGTAGATAGGATCTCAGTCCATTAGCAGAATTCCCGTATAGGGATAGATTTAGAGTCATCCTAATTTACATATTTTTAAGATTAAAAAAAAGAAACTGGA
Source organism: Erpetoichthys calabaricus (assembly GCF_900747795.2). NCBI lineage: Eukaryota > Metazoa > Chordata > Cladistia > Polypteriformes > Polypteridae > Erpetoichthys > Erpetoichthys calabaricus. The sequence goes on from NC_041408.2 coordinate 40,625,534, forward strand.
GTGGCAGTGCAAACTCCTCACCAACACTGAGATCTGAAACCAGAACTGCAGACAGGCAGCAGAATGCCACGTGTGCTTCCCTCAACAGGATAATAAAATAATACAAATAGCCTTAATACCCTAAGCAAAAAAAAAAAAAAAAAAAAAGGTAAACAAGAAACTGAAGATTGAATAGCAAACAGAGGAAAATACAGACCAGCACAAGGTGACCACAGCAGAGGGTATCAATGAAGAAACTGAACAGATTAACAATAAACAGGCCTACTATTACAAAAATAAAAATATAGCAAACTATTAACAACTGGAATATTTTATGACTGGCAATTGTTTATGATGACTCTTTATGCATATTAACATTATTGGGGTGCCTCTCCCTTCAATACAGGACATATTTTATAAACGCAGTGTCCGCAAGGCCTGCAGCATTGTGTAGGACCCCTTGCATGGACTTTTCACACTTCTGCCATCCAAGAGAAGATACTGCAGCATCAAAGCCAGATCTGCCAGGCTGCAGGAGAGTTTTTACCCTCAAGCTGTTGAACTCCTTAACACCATGCGGGATCTTCCACACTGCCTCAACCACCTCTAAAAACACATTCCTGCAAAGACTAGTGTGCATGTAGGAAAGAACTGAAAATTTCATACTAATCTAAGTATTCTGACACACTTGATATCCTTCTGCTGTGAAACATTCTGACCTGTCATTGTTTACACATCTTTAACAACTATTATCATACACTGATAATTTCTGTATTATCTATATCTATTATTTATTATATTACATATCTATTGACTATATGTATCTAGATTGCAAATACCATGCATTGCATCAATGTTCATATTGCTTACTACACGTCAATATTTCTGCTACTTCTTTGTCTTGTCTTTGCACAATGTCTTGTCTTGTTTGTGTTTTAATTTTAATTCTATTTTTAATTTATTATTTCCACTTCATGTTGTTACACTGTGGACCCTGAGCTTCGCAATTTTGTCTATTTGTATACCTTTATATGGTTGAGATGACAATAAAGTTCGCTTTGACTTTGACTTGATATTTCCTCAAGAGACAAAGGCTAGGCTCACCGTCCATGTTATATGAATGCCTCACCAGGATAGTCTCTTTGAAAATTGGGTTTAATGTCAATATGAGTAAAAAATGAAGGCCTGTGCTACCCAACTTTGTGGTGTCCCTAAGGGTCCAGAAAGTGTCACTGCTGTGAAAAACATCCTGCATTGCCAAAAAAGCCAGATGCCTCTTCACCTAATGACTTCATCCTAAATGAAAGATCAGAAAACCTAGCATTTTCATTCAAAAAGAATAAAATGAAAGAATTGTGGCTTTGCACAAGAAGGCCCCATATGTACAGCAGTTATCTAATCTCCAGTATCCTGGAGTATGTAGACACTAGGAGTAGCTGGTGTCATGTTTACAAATGCTGAGGTGATAGGTGTGTCCTAAGTTAAAGTACAACATACAGTAGAGTTGACAGCGCTATACAAAAGTACTGATGTGAACAAAGCATTCATTGATAATTGCACTGAATATTTATTTTTATCTGATTAAACTGCAGATCAAAGAAAGAAGAACTACGAGTGGATACCCAATAAATGTTTAGGTTTTGACACTGTACACCACAGGTAATAGGATGAAGCTGAGAAAGACAGAAAACTTGAGCATCTCCTCTATACAGGGCATTATTAAATTGTAAAAGTTACTCCTGAGGTTCAACATATGCATCAAAATACTGGTCCCAGGTTAGGGTCTCACCCAACACAAAAGGAAAGACAGGACAGGGAAGTGACGTACAAAGCAAAGGAAAAAATACCACATGACTTAAGTCTTAGAGCATGTCAAACTTAACGACTTTCTGAATTTTGTTGTCTTTAGGATATTAGATTATACCACTAAGAACTGCAGGGAATGACAGATTACATGACTTCTCAGCACAGTTTCAAATTTCCTACAGCATCACATTTTGGCACAGTTATCAGTGGAGTAAGCCAGAATGTGAATTAGCACAAATTCATGAAAGTAAACAAACAACTTGGAGAAAAAAAGGTAGTAGCAGCTGCTGCTATTGCTGTTTGTGCTTTTGCTTGAAACAAGAAAATAAAAAGAGGATATGTCGTGAAACCTGAAGACAACCACATTGGTTTGGTCATTGATAAGGTGATACACATTGTACTTCCAGCTGAGCGCTCACTGGTTGTCCACTCTTGGACACTGAGGAACCCACATGAGTTGCTATGAAAATCGCAAAGCACTATGACTAAATCACTGGTAATGTTGCACTATAAGACTGGTGGTCATGGGTGCCACCCATGACTGTGTTTATAAATGAAGGCTACGCTTGAAATCTGACACTTTAGTGTGATAAGGGACTTTATTTTTTACGTATTTTATAGAAAACGCATATTTAACTGAAGATAATCATACATTATCTTCTCTTATGTATGAAAATGTGAGCTGTGTGACTGCATTACACAATTTTTTTTTATTTGTTATCTATCCAGTACCTGCAAAATAATGATGGAAGTCTATATATTCCTACTGCAGATAAATTTCTCACTAGGGTTAATAAAGCACTAACTTAACATGATCCTCCCGTAGCATTCCCACAAAAATCCAAATTTTCAAAGCCGTTTTTTGTTTAAAGCCTATGTCACATTAGATGACTTTTCCAGCTATTTTTAGTCGTAGCCTTAAATAACAATCTTAGCGAGTCAGAAACAGTTGGCTGCAGGCTCCTGTGAATCCAGTTACTTAATGTGACATGCCCAACAGCCGAGACCAACTAGCAATTAGTCTACAACTTACTGCAATTTTGTCTTTAGTTGGAGGTACAAGCAATGTACGCAAAAAAGAGCTGAGAACCAGTGAATTCTCATCTGGGAGCACAATGCATAGAATGTGCTGATGGGGAACAAGAAACATGTGTTTCTTGAACCTTGCCAACAAGCAGAGAGGCTCATTTATATAATGTCTTGATTGTTTTTAAAAACAAGAAAGGAAAAAAGGTCAAGAGATTGTTGCTGAACTCGCCACAGCTGTTAACCTTTAAAACAGCACTGGCTTCATGATGCAGCACATTATTTGATATCATAAAAAAGGGGTGAGCAAGACACTGCTGGATGGTTGGGATTTGATCACTAAATGTTACATAGGGAGCGATTTTCAGTTGTTTAAATTGACACGGTCCCATGATGAGATCAGCAACTGTGGTCAATTAAGCTGACATACTCCACGACTAGAAGTTGAGTAATGTGACATCAGCTTTATCTAACTTCATTTAACCAGACAACCTTACCTACCATTCAAATATTTTGTAGTTCTTCTGTTTTTTCTTGAAAACAAGTATACAAATGCTGAATTATTCCCCAAGTTTAGTATCCTCTACACTTCACATTAGTCTTATAGCTAAAATAAGCAAATGTACATTTTACAAAAGTTTGTTTAAATAGTATTGAACATTTGTCAGTTTATTATTAACTGTTTGGTAACCACACAGAAAACAGGGTTATGTGTTTAAATAAAGAAAGAAAAAGAGCTACAAAATATTTTTGGACAGTTGCCATGACAGCTTCTTGTGAATGCAGTATAGAAACATTTAAATTTTAACTAAATGTTAAAATATAGTATTTTATATAATAATAAACTTAAACCATTCTACATCAGTGTGTTGGGTTTTCCTGGACAGGGCATAAGTCCAGACATACTTGCGCACATGTCCACACTGCGGCAAACCTGAAGTCAACAATGAGTGGAATGTTTCACTTGGGGAAAGAATGTTCTATTACTAAAAAAGTATTAATTTAATCTAGTAAAGAAATACCAAGTACAGTGTTATAAATACAGTAATTAATTTAATAGATAGTTGCATAATTTATATTGTTTAAATATGTTCAATTTAAAAGCAGTTGCTAGTATGTGCAGAATATACAACAGTAATGCAACATAGAGGCCTGTTTTATTTTGCTGTAATGATATGCATAATAGAAAAGTTATTATATATGATTTTACATTCCTTAAAAATGCAACATTAAGACATGATAAAAAAATGTTACAGGAAATAAAGCAATGCATCACATTTCCTTAAACGCATTACTCATTTAAGGTTATGTGACACATTATTTTACAGAGCAGTTAAAAACCTCTATGTTGGTCGTGGTTGTCCAAAACGTGTCTTGGGCCTGTTTTATACAAAAGAAAAATAAATTGGATCAGTCCAAATTACATTACTTATTATATAATACAATGTGAAAATCTCACTCTAGTACAAAGTTGCATACTGATATTGCAAGTCACTGCATATACTGAACATTACAAGACAGAAATATATCTTCTCAAAATTTGCAGATTTGTTTTTCTAATCTAACATTTATAAAATATAAATCTACTTAAATAAATGGTAACAAACTCCTTGAGATGTCAAACTATGATATATTAAGTCTATTTTTAAAAATATTTACCCATTAATGAAAATAAAACTGCGGTGGGTTGGCACCCTGCCCGGGATTGGTCCCTGCCTTGTGCCCTGTGTTGGCTGGGATTGGCTCCAGCAGTCCCCCGTGACCCTGTGTTCGGATTCAGCGGGTTAGAAGATGGATGGATGGATGAAAATAAAATCATCTGGGTGAAGCTTTCATAGAAACACCACAAAAACATGCTTCAAATTGGACAATTTTTAGCAGGTTGGATCTTACCCTGGAAACATTTTGGACAGTTTTAAATGAGACAGATGTGCTCAATTGATGATTTTAAAGTTGAATAATTGTATGCTTTGTGCATATGGACCTAGAGTGAATTCTGTGCAACTGCTACCTTACACTCCTTTTCTGAAATGTTGATTGAGAGATCCTTTTCCCACTGCACTCTGGGATCTTTGAAAGGGTGGGACTTTAAAATGTTTTTATATATTACAGAAATGCTGTCTGAGCCCTCAAGACTGATTAATATTTTTTCCAGAATAGAAGTAGGTGGGAGGTGAAGAAAATTGGGCAAGTTTTGTTTAACAAAGTTTCTAATTTGAAGAAAGTGAAAAAAATGTGTTGCTGGAAAGTTAAACTTGGAGTGTAATTGTTCGTAGGATGCAAAGATGTTATCTATGTACAGATGTCTAAGTGATTTAACCCCAAATGTTTTCCAGACATTAAAAACTGAGCACGTTTGAGAAGGTGGAAAAAGGTGGTTATTGTGCAGAGGTGCCACAGATAAAAGCTTCTCTATCTTGAAGTACTTCCTACATTGGTTCCATATTCTGACAAAATGAAGCACAATTGGGTTGTTAGTATAATGGCGATAACTTGTATTTATTAGGGTACAAAGCCAGGAATACAAAAAGTACTGCAGTGTATGTTCATTTATTTTTGTCCATGTCCAGGTTTTTAGAGCTTATACATTTGTTGCCCAGTAGTAAAACTGAAGGTTAGGTAGAGCAATGCCAACTTCTGCCTTAGGTCTTTGTAGGGTCACCCTTTGGGTATGTGGATGTTTTGAATTCCAAATAAATGAGGTTATGATTGAATTTAACTTCTTAAAAAATTATTTATTGATGTATATTGGAATGCTTTGAAATAGAAAAAGAAGCGTAGGAAGGATATTCATCTTGACAGCAACATTAAGAATTAAAGTGAGATGAAGGGTAGACCATGTATTTAAGTCTTGCTTAAGTTTTTTCCATGCAGACAGCAAAATAAAGAGCTTTATGTTTACTTGTGATGTTTACCCCTAAGTATTTAAACTGATCTGCAATGATGAAAGGGAAGGTGTCCAACCTAATATTGTGCGCTAGAGGGTTCACTGGAAAGAGCACACTTTTATTCAAATTAATTCTGAGACCAGTTACTGCTGATACGACTGCAGCACTGTATTTTGTGGATCCGATATATATATATATAGTACCATATCATCTGTATATAGTGAAATTTACTGCTCAAGTCCTTCTCTGATAATCTCCTTTAAATCATAAGCATTTCGACAGTGAACTGCCAGTGGCTCAATGGCGATTGCAAAAAAGTAGTGGTGACAAGGGGCATCCTTGTCTAGTACCACGTTCTAGTTTGAAATAGTCTGAAATAATGTTAATACAAACTGAAGCTTCTGGACTGGTATACAGTAGTTTGATCCATGCACATATGTTCGGGCCAAACCCAAATTTCTCCAATGTAGTGAAAAGGTAGTTTCACACAACCATATCAAATGCTTCTTCTGCATCCAACAATAATATCACTTCCAGGATGTTAGACTTTGTGGGTGAATATATTATATTAAAAATGCATCTAAGATTGGAAGCTAAGTGTCTGCCTTTAATAAATAGTTTGGTCTTGTGATATTACCAAAGGAAGCACTTTCTTAATCCTTCTAGCTAGGACTTTGGAGAGTATCTTAACATCATTATTCAGAAATGAGATTGGCCTATATGATACACATTGTATCAAGTCCTTATTTTGCTTAGGAAAGATGGTAACAATAATTGGCAAAAAAGTTTGAGGTAGAAATTTTTCTCTAGCTTCTGTAAATGTTGCTAATAAAAAGGGGAGCTAACTTAACTGAGATTTTTTTTATAAAATTCGTCAGGGTAGCCCATCAGGGTCTGCTGTGTTCCCACTCTGAAGTGAGTTTATAGCATCTAGTAATTCTGATAGTATCAGAGGTTTATTCAGTTCCTCTGCACTTAAGAGTATCTAGCTGTGGTAGCTAATGTATCAAAAAATGCATTAGATTGTGTCTTGTGTTCTTTAAGCTGAGTAGAATATAAGGACTTATAGTAGCCTCTAAATGTGTGCATTATATTTTTATGGCCAATGATTCTATCTCCGTCTGTGTTGGAGATTACCGATATTGCATTCTGAACAACTTCTTTTTGGAGCAGTTGCCTTGACAGTAGCCTTGACAACAGCAGTTGCTGGTCTTGTCATCTGAGGATGCCTAATTACACAACTACTAAAAACTGCTGCAAAAATCAAGTAAATGTCACTGGACTTTTAGATAATACTTTGTACATTTTTAACTGTTTACATACACTATGATTTCTGTGAATTTCCCCTTGACAAACAAAATAATTGCTTACTTTACTTACATTAGACCTATTTAGACAGAATTAGCTTCTGGGTATACGTCTGTAAAGTCATTGTTACCACAAGACGTCAGAAAATTTTATTATGGATAAGCACATGGTAGGATGTGTCTGATTTTGCAGACAGGTGTAGTTTCATGAATTTATTATTAATTGACCAAAACAAAATACAAATGGGACTTGGATTTTTTTTTACCTAATCAAGGCCACAAACATGAATCCCCTGATAAGAATTCTATGTTTGGAGGTATTTTGTCCTCAAACTGTTCCACTGGATTGACAAAGAATACATTTGTTTTAAGTGGTTCAATGTTGGTCAGATAAAGCATGGACAATTTCTTCGACTGCCTCTATTTTTCTGTGAAAACACTAAAAATCCCACACTGGGGAAATACCTTTTTCACATGAAATAACTGAATTTTACTGACATGTCAATTCAAACAGGACTAGTTTAACCTGGGGATATACTTTTACTGACTTTTTGTAGAAGAGTAAAAACTATGGAGACTTTTATGAGACATGAACATGCAGTCTGTAAATTATTAATGAACTGAACTGGACAAAAATTACAGTGGTCCTTCTATAATAATTACTACCACATGGTTTAAAACTAATCCCATTCAAAGAGGGCTTTACTCCCTTCTCTTTCTGTGTCTCTTTTTCCTTCAAATAACTCTACATAGATTGTAGGCTTTCAGTTCTATATTGTGATATCACCGGTACAACAAAGACTGAGTTAAATCCTAAAGACCGTTTTACCGGCACAGAAGTAAAAAAAAAAGTAAACAATCCTACAAAACCATACTTTGGATTTTTTTAAAACTCTTTAATTCATTTGAACTGTATAATTTCTGTGAGTACTTAACAGAAAAACTACTAGTTTAAATGCTAAAAATCGGAATGTTTTAAAATTTACCTGATGCTCTTGTCCATGCTGTGCTGGCGAGTATTTGCTTGAGAAACGGCTTTAAACTGAGCTTCCAGTCTGGCATAAATTCCACCCGCATACTTAAAAAGACCAATAGAAAAAAAGAAAAAAAAAAAGATTTATCACATGAAAATATAAGTCTGAAACAAAGTAACAAATCTGAGTTTTAAAACAGAACTCTTCATTGCATATTATACTGTCAAACAAATGGAATCACCAAATTATGTTACTTTACAACAAACTAATTTTCGTAATGACAATTGCATAGATTTAACAGCAACATTTTTTTGTTTACTTATTAACGGTAATATAAACAACTGTTTCCCATCATTCCTTGAAGATTCTGACAACACAAGGTAAAGGTGTGGGTATAGGCAGAGCCATTTGGACCTCTCAGTGAGGTCCAAATGCACCATCATAAAAGGACAAATGCATGTGTTTCTACAATTTTTATTTTATAATGGAGAAAACATAAACGTTTCCCTATATGTAGGCACACAAATTGGTGTTATTTGTCTTTGTACACTGCTTGGCGCACAGCTGAAATAATACACACAGAGGCTGTGACACTCCACTAATGTCTTGTTTAAAAGTTAAACATACAGTGCCTATAAAGAACCCCCCCGAACGTTTTCACATTGAATCACAACGGATGTATTTTAGCTTTGTTGACACTGATCAGTAGAAAATACTCTTTAATGTCAAAGTGAGAACAGATCTCTGCAAAGAGATCTAAATTTGTTACAATGATAAAACACAAAATAATTCATCACACAAGTATTCACCTCTTTCAAGTAAGCATTTAGCAGATGTGCCTTTGACAGCCTTATACAGCCTTGACTCAGTGTACCCAGGTCTCCACATCTGGACTGCAGTTTTTTTTCCCCATCCCCATGTACGCCAATCATGATAGAACAGCCTTTTTCAAGTCCAGCCACAAATTCTCATATGCATCCCCTGACTTATGCTTTTCAATCACCTTTTCATAGAGTTGCTTGGGATGTTCTTGGCCACTTAAGGACATTAGCATTGTTGCTTTTAAGTCATTTCTGTGTCACTGAGTTTATACTTGTGGTTATCATCTTCCTGTAAAACAAATAAGTCTCTCAAGTCACAGGTTTCTTGAAGACTATATCAGGGTTCCTTCAGGATTTGCATGTATTCTGTTGCATCCATTTTACCCTCAAAAGCTTCCCAGGGTCTGCTGCAGAGAATCATTTACATAGTATGATGCTGCCATCACTATGCGTTATAGTGGAGATGGCATGTTTTTAATAAGGTGTTTAGTCTGATGATGGAAAAGCTCAATTTTGACATTATCAGGCCACTGAACCTTTTTCCAGCAAACTGCAGGGTCTCTCAAGTGTCTTCTGCCAAGATGTGTGTTTTTTTTTTTTTTTTTTTATAAATAGTATGGTTCACTTTGCCACTCCCTCATAAAGCTGCATCTGGAAAAAATGCAGGCACAGTTTTTGTCTCTCCAATCTCAGCCACTGTAGTATGCCAACTTCTTTAGAGTTCTCATAGGCCTCTTGGTAGCCTTCCTAACTAGTTAGTCATCATCTTGCACAATCACTCTGCCTTTGGGGACAGGCTACTCTAGACAGATTTATAGCTATGTAATTCCATTTACATTTGTTAATGAACTCCAAGGGATATTCGTTGACTTTAAATTTTTTTGTCTCCATCCCTTAACTTGTGCTATTCAATCTCCTTTAATCTCAGTTTCACATTGTTGCTTGAAGTGTTTGCCTGTCTTAATTGTGTAGGTAAGGCCACCATACTGACTCACCAGAAGTTGGACCTTACAGATAAGGTGCATTTAGGCTAAAATCAGTTGAAACCCCACATATCTGATCTCTATTGAACTAATTATGAAACTTGTAAAACCAACTGGTTACACAAGTGATGATTTAGATGTGCCATATTAAAATGGATGAATACTTATGTATACAATTATTATTATTTTTTTAATAGTTGTAGTTAATTAAGACCACTTTGCAGAGTCCCATTTTCACTTTGACATTAATGAGTCTTTTTCTGTTGATCAGTGTCAAAAAAGTCAAATTAAATCTACTATGATTCAATATTGTATGACAATAAAATGTGGAAATGTCCAAGGAGGTGAATACTTTTAAAAGACACTTTATATGAATATAAAATTGGACTATTTTCCTCATGCCACAGAAACTGTCCATGTAACACATTATACTTGAGCAGATACAGTATGCGGATGAATCAAGACAGTTTTCCATGGAAACAAACTAAAAAGGTATCAATCTTTGACACGTGCAGATTGCAAAAATGTTTGGAAAATGGATAAATGATTGAAGGAAACTAAAATAAAGCTTATTCATACTTACTTCTTTTCCTTCCTTAGACTTGCTTCCATCTAGGTCACCAAATCTTAGCTTGGCTAGATATCCAATAATTTCAGACATTCTTCGCTGATCTACCGTAAATAGGTTTTCAAGCAAACAGTTTAATATATTTCATGGTATACCTGCAAATCAATTAATGTTTATCATATTTCACAAACTACAGTCTGACCTACCCTCCTCTCTTTGAGCATCTTGGTTGTATCTCATGGAACGAGTGGTGTCCCATTTATTTTTCTGAATGCTTACACTATAAAAGAAAAGTAAACATTTTGATAAATGAATAGCGGTTACAAAATGCAAATGTACTGTAAATGGCTGATTCTGCAGAAAGACTTAAGTTCTCTATTGTAGTTCTAATTATTTGTATAAAGTTCAGAGTATGAATAAATATTACGCTGTTTTAGCATTCACATTCTTCTCATTATGAACCAATTTTGTTACAAAAAAATCAAACAATCACAACTGTTAAAGTTAAATACTTTGTTTGTTTGAATAGCTTTGCCATTTCTAATTAAGAAAATGTTTATTCAGTGAATTAAAAGTACAGCATTAAGCTGTCCAAAAACTAAACTTATTGTTAACTTTCCACTGGAATTTATCAGAGGGGGAAAGTGCAATATTATACCACATAGTACAACTCTAAAGGAAGAAAAACCAAATTGAATAACTTAAATGGAATAATAATAATCAGAAATGATCATTTGCTTATTTAGAAGAGAAATTAAAATTATAATTTGTATGAGTACATTATAGATCAGAAATAAAATGTAGAAAAAAGGTCAAAGAAGGCAAAAAGTAAATTTTTCAATAAATATAATATAAAATTCATTTACATTTTTCAGAGATTTACATTCACTGATAGTAAAATTTGCACTGTGATGAACAGATAAGATAAAATGTACTCATTTCTGTATATTGTTATGTATATATTAATACATAACTTATAACAGCAAACATTTCAGTGTGGTGTGCTGTATGTCAACTTCTTTTCATAATAATTGAACCAACCATTCATCCATCTAGCAATAATAAGGCCCACATCATATAGTGGAATGATAAAAGTCAATCCCAGCAGTACTGTGTGCAAAGTGGGGCCTAACCTGGAAAACACGTTAGTTCAAAAAAATGTTTTTTTTTTTTGTTTTTTTTTAAAAAACACTCTCCTGAATTGTATAACAATTTTAATCTACATTCACAAATGCCATTAATTCTATTCTATCCAGCCTATTTATAGACTCGCTTTTTCCATTTGTGGCATGTATGGAGCCAGGGTAAAAATTATTCTGGCAACAACTGGTACAAGTCAGGAGGCAGGCCAGTCCATGAGAGGACAACTTCATTCACAACCATGACTGCTCATATTGGGCCAGTATTATAAACAATGTGGTGAGAAATTTAACTGTCATCTCTTTATTACTGTTCTTATTATTACTACTGCGAGGGACGTTCAAAAAGTTTCCACACTTTTCTTTAACTCTATATATTAAGAATTTCAACAACAAATTACATAACTTTTCTACATAGTCACCTTTGTTTGAGATGCAATTTTCCCAGTGTCATACCAACTTTTTAATGCCTAATTTATATTCCCCCCGCCTTCACCGTTTCCAGTGAAAATATAAAAGTGCTGAAACTTTTTGAACATCCCTAGTATTCAAGTGGCAAATTATGTGCACAACAACGAATTTAAGCAAACAAACCTCTAGTTTTGTGTTTTTTTTTGTGTGTGTGTGTGTGTGGGGGGGGGGGGGCCTTGTCGTCTTAAGAGAGTAAAGGCTGGGGGGCTGCCAAAAGGCAGGCAATTGCGGCACTCCTTGTGTGATTTTGGGCTTTACAGTACAAAAATAAATTGTTTTGTATTGTATTGTATTATATGATGAGTTCCATTTACACTGAAAGACTTTAGTGCAGATATGAGTATAATGGCAATGAAACCCACATGAAACAATGTATAATAGTATGTGAAAACTGGATACTATGTCATTTGAATAACCTGTATTCATTATACAGTATGTAATAAGGAATCAAGCTTTTAATGTTGGCTTGAACTGTCAAATAATAACAAATATAATGAATAAATAAGACCTCACTAGCCAACCCGTGGCGTAACATACGCTGCATAATTATGTATTGATGGGTGAACACTTGCTGAACGACACAGTTGTCCAAATGGGGTGGGTTTGTGGATACCACTGTGAGTAAATGAAAAGATGGACCTCTGGAGAGAGCAACATACAATTGTCCGTGACTGAAAGTGGGATCGTCTGTGACGATGGAGGCCACGCTGGTGAAAGTTACTTCGTCGGTAAGGTTAAGTTTCAGCACTTGTTCATTAAGGTGTAGCGAGTCTTCGTTGTTGACGCTTAATATAGCTTGCGTTCTGAGTTGTTCCGGAGTCACAGTTGAGAAACACTTTTTTAATGTCTTTTAAGCACAGGGAAAAAAATTAACATGTGAAACATCCGTAATGTAATAAGCCACCAAGAAAAGTAACATTGCAACAATGCACGCTACGATCCGATCGCTGTAAACAGAAGTGAAAACAAAATCGAGGCCGGTGCATTCTTTAACTGCCTTGTAGCGCAATGGTAGTGCTGCTGTTTTGCAGTAAGGACACTGTGGAAGATTTTGGGTTCGCTTCCTGGTTTCTCCCTGTGTGGATAGCGCTTTGAATACTGAAAACACCGGTATATCAATATAATGAAGTATTATTATTCTTATGCGTCCAGCGCTCTCTCTCTCCCGTGCCTGTATGCGTGTGTGTGTCGCTCGCTCTCTGCACGTGTTCCTGCAGGCATACCAGTAAGTGAATGAAAAGATGGAACTCTGGAGAGAGCAACATACAACTGTCCGTGACTGAAACTGGTTTTGGCAGATACATGCACATCTTTTTGAAAGTTTGTCCCTGTGCCTTATCAATTGTCATCGCAAAGGCAAATCTAACAGGAAATTGTCTTCGTGTTAAAGTAAAAGGCAAATTATCCGTGACAAACTGTTTTACACACTGCATACCAACCCGCGGCGTAGTATACGCCGCATAATCACGCCACTTTTTTAATGTTTTTTAAGCAGAGGGAAAAAATGAACATTTGCAAAATCCGTAACGCCGCTTTCAGTAAGTACAATGCACACGCGTTTAATTTGTCAGCCACTTTTTGCCAGCAGTCTTTTCTGGTTTGGGCTGCTTTTGCAGTGTTACCGCTTGTGCATATTAAATCTTGAAATCCTTCGAATAACTAATTAACTAACTAACATCCACCCAGCTTGTGAGAAAAAAATGTGCCCGTTCTTTCATCATTTTGTTGCAGCCTATCAAAGACTTGCTGATCATGTTTTCTAGACTCAATATACAGTGGAACCTCGGTTCACAACCATAACCGAAGCAATTTCCCCCATAGGATTGCATGTAAATACAATTAATCCATTCCAGACCATACGAACTGTATGTAAATATATTTTTTTAAAGATTTTTAAGCACAAATATAGTTAATTATTACACCATAGAATGCACAGTGTAATAGTAAAAACATTGAATAACACTGACATAAACACCCAGGCTCCCTGCTCAGCTGTATAGCATGTGCTGTGCATGCGCAGGCTCTCTCTCTCAGCAGCACGCGAGCCTCCCCAGCCCCCCCCTCTCTCTCAGCAGCACACCGAGCCTCCCCAGCCCCCCCTCTCTCTCTCTCTCTCTCTCAGCAGCACACGAGCCTCCCCAGCCCCCCCTCTGTCTCTCAGCAGCATGCGAGCCCCCTCCCCCAGCAGCACGCGAGCCCCCTCCCCCTCTGTCTCTCAGAAGCACTCGAGCCCACTCTCTCTCTCTCTCTCTCTCAGCAGCACGCGGACCCCCACCCCCTCTGTCTCTCTCCTTCGGGCATTTCTCCCCTGTGTAGTGTGTGAGCGAGTGAGGAGAGAGAGAGCAAGCCAGTACGTTACAGTGAACGAGAGCAGGCTCGAAGGCAATGTGTTCCTGTGGTATAGCGGGTCCATAGCTCCCCTTCAAAAGGCCATTTTTAATCAGGCGACTGACAGTAGTGGAGTCAGGCACAGAGAAGGTCAGCTGCAGAGAGAGCGTCTCGACTGTTGCAGGGCCTGAAGCAGGTGAGACGCTAATGAAAAAGAGGCACAGGGCTTATTGGTTTTTAAAGACTGCTTCCTTCATTGTGTTTTAACTTCAGTTTTAAAGGATTGCGCGGCTCTCTCTTGCGCTGCCTGTGTGTGCCTCTGTCTCTCTCTCTCTCTCTGGCGTTGCCTCTCTGTGTGTGTGTGTGTGTGTGTGCGCGCCCCTCTGTCTCTCTGGCGCTGCCTGTGTGTACGCGGCTCTCTCTATCGCGCTGCCTTTGTGTGCCTCTGTCTCTCTCTGGCGCTGCCTCTGTGTGAACCAAGGTTCCACTGAGGTTGACTAATGAAAAGTCAACGTGGCTCAGAGCTGCAAGTGTACTGTGGCACAGACAAACAGAAATGACGGCATGTTTCCCTTGGCATCGCGTCTGAGTTGGTGGGCGTGGCACTGTGATTCTTTCGTCGTATCCAATGGTCTAAGAGTTGGTGGGCGTGGCTCCTTCCTGTGTGTGCCATTGGCGTCTTACTTGTCGGCGGTTTAGTGAATCCACGCCCCTTCCGGCGTGCTTTCCATGGTCGGCTACTTGTCTTCTGGCTTAGTGAATTATATATATATAGATACTGCCATATGTTTTTGGGTCCAGAAACCCCAACATAATCAAGAAGACCCAACACATACAAAGCAAGAAGGAGATTTATTACAAGATAAAGGTAATATGCAGACCTGACCCTGAACCATCACATGTCCTTAACCACCACATACACACCAGTACCAAAAACTCCCTGTTACTTTTCTGTTAGAAACACATCTTCTCCACACCTTGATCTTTTTTCCTACTTTCCAAAGAGCTCTTTCGAAAGTCTCAACTCTTAACGTTCAGCTACCCAGAGTGCCAAAAGAGGCTTCTAAACTGCAGCCAGTAACTTCTTTTGCGGGATAGCCTGTGAATAACATCCAGTGCTCAGAAGTTGTGTTGAAGCTCCTGGGCTTATACTTAGAGCTCCCTCTGGTGGACTCAGATGTTTCTTTACTTCTGTGCCTGGACCATGAGGACAAATGAACCCAGGTTCTCCTTCCAAATAGCTAAGGGGATCCAATACAACTTACGAAGGGATCCCATGTACTTACCAATTTAGAGGACTCCCAGTAAATTAGTGTTTGCCCCTATAAAGAGTTTAGAACCTTAGAAGTCCCTTGGTAGTTAATATTGGATGCTACCATGACTAACATCAGTATAAGTATACTATATATATATATATGTATTGTGGCCCGAGGGATTGCTCTTGTGGTCCCTGAAACTAAAAATAAAAGTACTGCCTCTGCCCTTCTATCATTTTTCCATCCTATATATACTCATATATAGTAGTCAGTCGAGGGTAAGACAGAAGTCAACATGAAATGTTGGGCTGCCAACAGGGCCACCCTGTTTACTTAAAATAATAAATTGACAAAAAGTAACAATCGCTTGATGGTGCAGTAAAGTAACAATAGCAAAATATAACTGTTAGCTGTATCTTAAATGCTTTGGAGAGTGGTAAGGCTTCAGGGACAGAAGTCTGTAGTGTAGTTGTCTCATTTCCTAAATAAGATGCCACTTTCTGGGAGAACCTTGCCTTTATAGCTCAAGGCCCTGAAGGGACAGGGACAGTTGCCCTCAATGGGCATCTTCTCAGAGCTGTTGGTGATAAAAGAGATGGATGAGTTAGCGATCGTACCCCCTGGTGGTAGTGTTTGCCTCCGACATGCATATATACCCACATAAGGTGGGTATACATAGGATTATATTATATTACATGGGATTATATACATAGATCAATCTACACCCTGTCAAGTAAAACAAACCAGTTGCCGTGGCTCAGCCTCAGATGCTGACATCCAAGGTTCAATTCCCACAAGGGAAGCAAAGGTAAGTACACCCAATGAGCCCCAATTAGGGCAATACATATGTTGTGTACTCTTTGTATTATTTGTCAGGTACTATATAACATATCTATGATCTGCTTCTTGCAACTGAGAGGGAGTAGCAGATTTTTGCTGACCTGCCAACCAACCACTACTGTTACTTGGTAGGTAACCACCCAAATATTCTGTTTGCAATCATACCTATGGATGCAATTCTCCCATCTACAACCACAAGGTACAAAGCATCTATGGCTATTATGAATATCTTCTGTTGAAATTGTTAAAACTGATAACTGTTATATAGCCTTTAAAATATCATACAGTTCATGCTTTGGTTAATCAGTAAGACATCATCTGATACATACTCATATCATGTGCAAGTCTGCAAAATTTACAAAAATGTTCTCTAATTCACTATACTGTAGATAAGCACAGAGACAGTCTGCAGGAAAACAGCTTTAACATCTGATCTGACCCCATTTTTGGTGTATCAAGGGTTAACAGGAAGTGGGTTTTAAATTGTAAAGGCTATCAAAAGCAATTTCTCACTCAACTGGCCACGTTTCTAAAAACAAGATAATTCTGTCTTTACTCAAGATACATACAAAGTTTGGACAGGAGCCCAGTCTGATCAAATCCTATTTGCTATGTTAGGCGCTTGCTTTTGACTTTGTCCATATAGATAGATAACTTAATGTCCCCTTGGGGACAAATAAAGACTTTACAGAAGCTGAAGAAACATAGTTATTATAAGAAAACTACCACCTCCTAAACATACACAATACCTCCTTATATAATAAGACAGCTGTTGCCATCTAATAACAGGCTTCTAGTGCCACAGGTTTACATTTAAAGGCATTTAACACAAACACATTTAACATGCAGCACAGGACAAAGTATTGTACTGGAGTTAAAATATCAACTTTCAAGTTTTTGAAGGACGTAGAACATTTAAGGTATTCCTGAGTATTTTGGAAGTGGTAATTGTCTCAGTGTTTCTGACACAAACAAGGCGTTTAATCATCTTAATATAATTCTTAATCTATATTATATATATATATACATATATATATATATATATATATATATATACATACACACACAGGTGCTGGTCATAAAATTAGAATATCATGACAAAGTTGATTTATTTCAGTAATTCCATTCAAAAAGTGAAACTTGTATATTAGATTCATTCATTACACACAGACTGATGTATTTCAAATGTTTATTTCTTTTAATGTTGATGATTATAACTGACAACTAGATAGATAGATAGATAGATAGATAGATAGATAGATAGATACTTTATTAATCCCAATGGGAAATTCACAATTCACAACTAATGAAAGTCCCAAATTCAGTATCTCGGAAAATTAGAATATTGTGAAAAGGTTCAATACTGAAGACACCTGGTGCCACACTCTAATCAGCTAATTAGCTCAAAACACCTGCAAAAGCCTTTAAATGGTCTCTCAGTCTAGTTCTGTAGGCTACACAATCATGGGGAAGACTGCTGACTTGACAGTTGTCCAAAAGATGACCATTGACACCTTGCACAAGGAGGGCAAGACACAAAAGGTCATTGCTAAAGAGGCTGGCTATTCACAGAGCTCTGTGTCCAAGCACATTAATAGAGAGGCGAAGGGAAGGACAAGATGTGGTAGAAAAAAGTGTACAAGCAATAGGGATAACCGCACCCTGGAGAGGATTGTGAAACAAAACCCATTCAAAAATGTGGGGGAGATTCACAAAGAGTGGACTGCAGCTGGAGTCAGTGCTTCAAGAACCACCACGCACAGACGTATGCAAGACATGGGTTTCAGCTGTCGCATTCCTTGTGTCAAGCCACTCTTGAACAAGAGACAGCGTCAGAAGCGTCTTGCCTTTGGCCTACTGCTGAGTGGTCCAAAGTTATGTTCTCTGATGAAAGTACATTTTGCATTTCCATTGGAAATCAAGGTCCCAGAGACTGGAGGAAGAGAGGCGAGGCACAGAATCCACATTGCGTGAGGTCCAGTGTAAAGTTTCCACAGTCAGTGATGGTTTGGGGTGCCATGTCATCTGCTGGTGTTGGTCCATTGTGTTTTCTGAGGTCCAACGTCAACGCAGCCGTCTACCAGGAAGTTTTAGAGCACTTCATGCTTCCTGCTGCTGACAAACTTTATGGAGATGCAGATTTCATTTTCCAACAGGACCTGGCACCTGCACACAGTGCCAAAGCTACCAGTACCTGGTTTAAGGACCATGGTATCCCTGTTCTTGATTGGCCAGCAAACTTGCCTGACCTTAACCCCATAGAAAATCTATGGGGTATTGTGAAGAGGAAGATGCAATACGCCAGACCCAACAATTCAGAAGAGTTGAAGGCCACTATCAGAGCAACATGGGCTCTCATAACACCTGAGTAGTGCCACAGACTGATCGACTCCATGCCACGCCGCATTGCTGCAGTAATCCAGGCCAAAGGAGCACCAACTAAATATTGAGTGCTGTACATGCTCATACTTTTCATGTTCATACCTTTCAGTTGGCCAACATTTCTAAAAATCCTTTTTTTGCATTGGTCTTAATTGATATTCTAATTTTCCGAGATACTGAATTTGGGACTTTCATTAGTTGTCAGTTATAATCATCAAAATTAAAAGAAATAAACATTTGAAATACATCAGTCTGTGTGTAATGAATGAATCTAATATACAAGTTTCACTTTTTGTATGGAATTACTGAAATAAATCAACTTTGTCATGATATTCTAATTTTATGACCAGCACCTGTATGTGTGTGTGTGTATATATATATATATATATATATATATATATATATATATATATATATATATATATCCATCCATCCATCCATTGTCTCCCGCTTATCCGAGGTCGGGTCGCGGGGGCAGCAGCTTGAGCAGAGATGCCCAGACTTCCCTCTCCCCGGCCACTTCTTCTAGCTCTTCCGGGAGAATCCCAAGGCGTTCCCAGGCCAGTCGAGAGACATAGTCCCTCCAGCGTGTCCTGGGTCTTCCCCGGGGCCTCCTCCCGGTTGGACGTGCCTGGAACACCTCACCAGGGAGGCGTCCAGGAGGCATCCTGATCAGATGCCCGAGCCACCTCATCTGACTCCTCTCGATGCGGAGGAGCAGCGGCTCTACTCTGAGCCCCTCCCGGATGACTGAGCTTCTCACCCTATCTTTAAGGGAAAGCCCAGACACCCTGCGGAGGAAACTCATTTCAGCCGCTTGTATTCGCGATCTCGTTCTTTCGGTCACTACCCATAGCTCATGACCATAGGTGAGGGTAGGAACATAGATCGACTGGTAAATTGAGAGCTTCGCCTTGCGGCTCAGCTCCTTTTTCACCACGACAGACCGATGCAACGCCCGCATTACTGCGGATGCCGCACCGATCCGCCTGTCGATCTCACGCTCCATTCTTCCCTCACTCGTGAACAAGACCCCGAGATACTTGAACTCCTCCACTTGGGGCAGGATCTCGCTACCAACCCTGAGAGGGCACTCCACCCTTTACCGGTTGAGGACCATGGTCTCGGATTTGGAGGTGCTGATTCTCATCCCAGCCGCTTCACACTCGGCTGCGAACCGATCCAGAGAGAGCTGAAGATCACGGCCTGATGAAGCAAACAGGACATCATCATCTGCAAAAAGCAGTGACCCAATCCTGAGCCCACCAAACCGGACCCCCTCAACACCCTGGCTGCGCCTAGAAATTCTGTCCATAAAAGTTATGAACAGAATCGGTGACAAAGGGCAGCCCTGGCGGAGTCCAACTCTCACTGGAAACGGGTTCGACTTACTGCCGGCAATGCGGACCAAGCTCTGGCACTGATCGTACAGGGACTGAACAGCCCTTATCAGGGGGGCCGGTACCCCATACTCTCGGAGTACCCCCCACAGGATTCCCCGAGGGACACGGTCGAATGCCTTTTCTAAGTCCACAAAACACATGTAGACTGGTTGGGCAAACTCCCATGCACCCTCCAGGACCATGCTAAGGGTATAGAGCTGGTCCACTGTTCCGCGACCAGGACGAAAACCACACTGTTCCTCCTGAATCCGAGGCTCGACTATCCGACGGACCCTCCTCTCCAGGACCCCTGAATAGACTTTTCCAGGGAGGCTGAGGAGTGTGATCCCTCTGTAGTTGGAACACACCCTCCGATCCCCCTTCTTAAAGAGGGGGACCACCACCCCGGTCTGCCAATCCAGAGGCACTGTCCCTGATGTCCATGCGATGTTGCAGAGGCGTGTCAGCCAAGACAGTCCTACAACATCCAGAGCCTTGAGGAACTCCGGGCGTATCTCATCCACCCCCGGGGCCCTGCCACCAAGGAGTTTTTTGACCACCTCGGTGACCTCAGTCCCAGAGATGGGGGAGCCCACCTCTGAGTCCCCAGGCTCTGCTTCCTCATTGGAAGGCATGTTAATGGGATTGAGGAGGTCTTCAAAGTATTCCCCCCACCGACCCACAACGTCCCGAGTCGAGGTCAGCAGCGCACCATCCCCACCATATACAGTGTTGACACTGCACTGCTTCCCCTTCCTGAGACGCCGGATGGTGGACCAGAATCTCCTCGAAGCCGTCCGAAAGTCATTCTCCATGGCCTCCCCAAACTCCTCCCACGCCCGAGTTTTTGCCTCAGCAACCACCAAAGCCGCATTCCGCTTGGCCTGCCGGTACCTATCAGCTGCCTCCGGGGTCCCACAGGACAAAAGGGTCCTGTAGGACTCCTTCTTCAGCTTGACGGCATCCTTCACCGCCGGTGTCCACCAGCGGGTTCGGGGATTGCCGCCACGACAGGCACCGACCACCTTACGGCCACAGCTCCGGTCAGCTGCCTCAACAATAGAGGCACGGAACATGGCCCATTCGGACTCAATGTCCCCCACCTCCCTCGGGATGTGGTCGAAGTTCTGCCGGAGGTGGGAGTTGAAGCTACTTCTGACAGGGGGCTCTGCCAGACGTTCCCAGCAGACCCTCACAACACGTTTGGGCCTACCACGCCTGACCGGCATCCTCCCCCACCATCGAAGCCAACTCACCACCAGGTGGTGATCAGTTGACAGCTCCGCCCCTCTCTTCACCCGAGTGTCCAAGACATGTGGCTGCAAGTCCGACGACACGACCACAAAGTCGATCATCGAACTGAGGCCTAGGGTGTCCTGGTGCCAAGTGCACATATGAACACCCCTATGCTTGAACATGGTGTTCGTTATGGACAATCCGTGACGAGCACAGAAGTCCAATAACAAAACACCGCTCGGGTTCAGATCAGGGGGGCCATTCCTCCCAATCACGCCCTTCCAGGTCTCACTGTCATTGCCCACGTGAGCATTGAAGTCTCCCAGCAGAACGAGGGAGTCCCCAGAAGGTATGCCCTCTAGCACCCCCTCCAGGGACTCCAAAAAGGGTGGGTACTCCGAACTGCTGTTCGGTGCATACGCACAAACAACAGTTAGGACCCGTCCCCCCACCCGAAGGCGAAGGGAGGCTACCCTCTCGTCCACCGGGGTAAACCCCAATGTACAGGCTCCAAGTTGGGGGGCAATAAGTATACCCACACCTGCTCGGCGCCTCTCACCGGGGCAACTCCAGAGTGGTAGAGAGTCCAGCCCCTCTCAAGGAGATTGGTTCCAGAGTCCAAGCTGTGCGTCGAGGTGAGCCCGACTATATCTAGCCGGAACCTCTCAACTTCGCGCACTAGCTCAGGCTCCTTCCCCTTCAGAGAGGTGACATTCCACGTCCCAAGAGCCAGTTTCTGTAGCCGAGGATCGGACCGCCAAGGTCCCCGCCTTCGGCCACCACCCAACTCACACTGCACCCGACCTCCTTGGCCCCTCCCATAGGTGGTGAGCCCATGGGAAGTATATATATATATAGTCACGATTGGGTCTCCAATTTGCACAGAAACACAGGAGGTTGTAGAGACAGGAACTTTATTCAAACACTGCAAACATGCATGTCTCTTTTTCAAAAATTTAAACATGATCCTTGACAAGACGGAGATGACAGTTCCGTCACACAATTAAAAGAATGCAAACATACAGTGTCTTCCTCTTCAAAGGAGTGCGCATCAGGAGCAGGGAAGGTCAGACAGAGAGAAAAGCAAACAATCAAAAACTGACAAGTGCTGTTCGAACTTTTAAGTATGCGAAGTACCACGCGGATCACACGGTAGAACGGCCGCAAGTTAGCCCAGCAAGCAAGGGAACAATGTGAAGGTAGTCTTTCAGCATTTTTTTTTTTAACCTGTAGGGGTGTGATCAGCCCCCCCAGCTCACACCCCCTCCCTCAGCTTTTTTCACATTTTCGTGAATCAAGCGGCATTCCAAACCAGGCTCAAACAAGTGTGACAGGACATTAGCATTAATATGTTCAGAGCCGGGTCGATGCCTCACTGTAAAACTGTAAGGTTGCAAACCCAAAAACCATCTCGTGAGACGAGAGTTTGTTTCTTTCTGACGGTACAACCACTGAAGTGGAGCGTGATCTGTCACTAATGTGAAATTTCGACCCCATAAATAATAACGAAACACTTCCACAGCCCATTTTATCGCCAAGCATTCTTTTTCAATAGTCAAATAATTGTGCTCCCTAGGAAGCAATTTCCTACTCAAAAATGTGATAGGGTGCTCTCCCCCATCAAAAACCTGGGACAAGACGGTGCCTACACCAAATGCACTTGTGTCCGTCTGTAGAACAAAATCCTTGGAGAAGTCAGGATTCCGTAGAACTGGATAAGAAGATAAAGCAGTTTTCAAATCACAAAAGGCACGTTCACAAACGTTTGTCCATACAACAGGGCGGTTTTTCCTGCCTCTAGTAAGATCTGAAAGAGGAGTAGCCCTATTTACAAAATCAGGGATGAATCTTCTGTAATAACCAGCAAGCCCCAGAAAGGCACGTACTTGTTCTGCGTTTCTGGACGTGGATGAGCAAGCATCTCTTCCACTTTTCTGAATTGAGGTCAGAGTAAACCCCTGCCCATGGAGTAGCCTAGATAATGAGTCTCAGACATACCCAATTTAAACTTCTTGGGGTTAGCTGTCAAACCAGCCTGTCTTACGCTTTCAAGGCCAGCCTAGAGACGTTCTAAATGTGTTTGCCAATCATTACTGAAAATCACGACATCATTGAGATAAGCCCCAGAATACTCGGAATGAGGATGCAAGATATGGTCCATCATACGGTGGAAAGTTAGAGGTGCGCCTTGAAGACCAAATGGGAGTCTAGTAAATTCATAAAGTCTTTCAGGAGTCGCAAATGCTGTTTTTTCGCAACTGTCAGTCTCAATTGGCGCCTGCCAGTAACCTTTCGTGAGATCCAGTGTGGAGATATAGGATGCCTGATCCAGTTTTTCCAACAGTTCATCAACACGGGGCATTGGATAAGCATCAAATTTATAGAGACTTTACTCAAGCGCCTGAAATTGATACAGAAGCGAACCGAGCCATCTTGTTTTGGGATTAATATGACCGGACTGCACCAGTCACTTTTACTTTCGCAAATTACACCCAGTGCCAGCATCTTTTAGACTTCCTTGCACACAATATTCTGTTGTGCTTCCAGAATCCGATATGGGTGCATCTGAACCCTAACACCGAGGTCAGTAGTGATTTTATGTTCTGCAAGGTTAGTCATGCCTGGCAAGTCACATCCCCCATCAGTGTTCCGTTCAATCAAAGGTAACAACTCTGTCTTTTGCGAGTCAGTCAAATCGTCACCAATGGCAACATCGGTCTAAGAGGCAGCAGCCAAAGAAGTGTACCCCCCTTATGGGTCATGCCATTCCTTCAAGAGATTAACATGTAAAATCTGGAAAGGTTTGCACCAGTTCGGTATTCAAACCTTGTAATTTACCGGCCCCATATGTTCCTCAATAATGGCAAGGCCTTGCCATTTCGCTAGGAATTTGTGCAGATCCGTTGGAATCAGTACCAGAACACGATCACCAGGTTTAAATTCACGGAGCTTACAGCGTCTATCATAAAGACGTTTCTGAGTTTCCTGCTCACGTCGCTGATGCTTCACAGCAGTTTAGAAATTCTTTCTTGCAACGAAATTACCCGATCTGCAAAGCTCAGCCCGTGAGCTGTTGTCCCGAATCCTGTCCATTCCTCTCGTACAACATCCAAGATGCCTTGCGGACACCTGCCAAACAACAACTCGAATGGACTCAAGCCAGTGGACGCCTGTGGCGATTCTCGCACCGCAAACATAATAAAAGGCAGGAGAGAGTCCCAAGACGTCAGATCGTCATGAGTGACTCGCCTGATCATCTGTTTTAAAGTTTTGTTAAATCGTTCAGTCAAACCTTTCGTCTGTGGATGGAAAACAGTGGTACTCATTTTCTAAATAGCAAAGCTGTCACACAATTGTTTCATTACGCGAGAAGTAAAAAGTGTGCCCTGATCAGTTAACATTTCTCTAGGGATGCCAATACGAACAAAAATCTCACACAAAGCTTTGGCTACAGTGAAGGAATTGGCTTTTTTTCAAAGCGGCAACTTCCGGATATTGCGTTGCATAGTCAACCAACACAAGCATATACTGATACTTATTTCTAGTCTTAGGTAGTCTAATCCCACCGGTTGGAAAGGGACTTCCAAAATAGGCATAGGAGAAAGTGGAGCCCGAGGAGGTTTATAAACAGAGACGATTTGACAATCAGGACAAGAAGTACAGAATCACTCCACATCTTTCCCCATATTCAGCCAATAAAATCGTTTTGATAAACGTTCTCTAGTTTTATCAGTCCTTTGGTGCCCACCCAAGATGTGAGAGTGAGCTAAATGCAAAAGAATGTCCCTACGTACTTCAGGTACAACTAACTGTTCAATAAATTCCCCGACTAAATGATCTGATATCACTCTAAAAAGGCAGCTTTCTCAAGAAAGTGTGGGGTTTTTAAGACCAGGGATGTATGCATGCATGCTCTTGGTAATAAGTCACTAGCAGAGCAAGCCTGTTTAAATGCATATTGTAATGAGCTATCAGCATGCTTCAATCACACAAAATCCGTCTGCTCGGCAGTGTTCGGAGGCATTTGCAAATTGAGAAGTTGTAGATAGCCCAGCCAGCCGCTCTGGGAAATTGGGAGGGGGGGGTGGATTGTCACCCTCTGTCTCGCTGGAGACATCGGGTTCAATATGTACTCTGGGCTCGAGAACTTCCCCAACAGCCACTTCGGGTTCAGTATTTAAACGGGGCTCGAGATATTCCCCAACAGCCAGTTCGCCCTCTTCCACCCGCTAAGCTTGACACGGGGCTCACTGACTGGCATCCGACATTTTGTCATGAGTCTAGGAAAAAGGGCATTCCTCCTGCCGATAAGTAAGGGCCAGGGGCAGGAGTCCGAAATGGTAGACCAAACTTTAAAATGACGACCCTTATATGTTAAAGAAAGAAGCAATGTCTGATAGTCTTTAACATCTCCATGTACACAACGTATGTTTACATTTCTGTGTTACACAGGTACTTGGCATCAAGACAGTCCTATCTGACAATACAAAGGTCACTTCCTGAGTCCAATAATGCCGAGATCTTGCAGCCCCCCAACTTCACCGAGACCATTAAGCCATTCGTTTTATCTGTAGAATAAGGAACACAGGAGCAACAAACCTCGGAGACACCAATTTCCATCGATTAAGATGATTAACAGCACGTACAGTGCATCCAGAAAGTATTCACAGCGCGTCACTTTTTCCACATTTTCTTATGTTACAGCCTTATTCCAAAATGGATTGAATTCATATTTTTCCTCAGAATTCTACACACAACACCCCATAATGACAAAGTGAAAAAAGTTTACTTGAAATTTTTGCAAATTTATTAAAAATAAAAAAATTGAGAAAGCACATGTACATAAGTATTCACAGCCTTTGCCATGAAGCTCAAAATTGAGCTCAGGTGCATCCTGTTTCCCTTGATCATCCTTGAGATGTTTCTGCAGCTTAATTGGAGTCCACCTGTGGTAAATTCAGTTGATTGGACAGGATTTGAAAAGGCACACACCTGTCTATATAAGGTCCCACAGTTGACAGTTCATGTCAGAGCACAAACCAAGCATGAAGTCAAAGGAATTGTCTGTAGACCTCCGAGACAGGATTGTCTCGAGGCACAAATCTGGGGAAGGTTACAGAAAAATTTCTGCTGCTTTGAAGGTCCCAATGAGCACAGTGGCCTCCATCATCCGTAAGTGGAAGAAGTTCGAAACCATCAGGACTCTTCCTAGAGCTGGCCGGCCATCTAAACTGAGCGATCGGGGGAGAAGGGCCTTAGTCAGGGAGGTGACCAAGAACCCGATGGTCACTCTGTCAGAGCTCCAGAGGTCCTCTGTGGAGAGAGAAGAACCTTCCAGAAGGACAACCATCTCTGCAGCAATCCACCAATCAGGCCTGTATGGTAGAGTGGCCAGATGGAAGCCACTCCTTAGTAAAAGGCACATGGCAGCCCGCCTGGAGTTTGCCAAAAGGCACCTGAAGAAAATTCTCTGGTCTGATGAGACAAAGATTGAACTCTTTGGTGTGAATGCCAGGTGTCACGTTTGGAAGAAACCAGGCACCGCTCATCACCAGGCCAATACCATCCCTACAGTGAAGGATGGTGGTGGCAGCATCATGCTGTGGGGATGTTTTTCAGCGGCAGGGACTGGGAGACTAGTCAGGATAAAGGGACTGCAGCAATGTACAGAGACATCCTGGATGAAAACCTGCTCCAGAGCACTCTTGACCTCAGACTTGGGCGACGGTTCATCTTTCAGCAGGATAACGACCCTAAGCACACAGCCAAGATATCAAAGGAGTGGCTTCAGGACAACTCTGTGAATGTCCTTGAGTGGCCCAGCCAGAGCCCAGACTTGAATCCGATTGAACATCTCTGGAGAGATCTTAAAATGGCTGTGCACCTACGCTTCCCATCCAACCTGATGGAGCTTGAGAGGTGCTGCAAAGAGGAATGGGCGAAACTGGCCAAGGATAGGTGTGCCAAGCTTGTGGCATCATATTCAAAAAGACTTGACGCTGTAATTGCTGCCAAAGATGCATCGACAAAGTATTGGGCAAAGGCTGTGAATACTTATGTACATGTGATTTCTCAGTTTTTTTAATTTTAATAAATTTGCAAAAACCTCAAGTAAATTTTTTTCATGTTGTCATTATGGGGTGTTGTGTGTAGAATTCTGAGGAAAAAAATGAATTTAATCCATTTTGGAATAAGGCTGTAACATAAAAAAATGTGGAAAAAGTGATGCGCTCTGAATACTTTCCAGATGCACTGTAGATGTTCTAACCTCCATTCAAAGCGACGCGCATTCCCTACGCCATCTCTCGGAGGCTGCAGAACAGCATAAGGAGCAGCAAATCCAGCACTTTTTCTCCAAGCGGTTTGAGAACCCTCCAAACGTCTGGCTATGATCGTCAATTATTCAACATCATGATGAAGGCATTCATCTCGGAGAACTGCAGGTATCTGTGCCAGCAGTATATTCATGACAACCTTTTCCACAACTCACTTCATCTCGTTTCCCTCAAACCAGCAGTGAACTTTATGAATTAAATCTTGAATTTGCGCATGAATGGGTCTGTCCATGTTCAGTTTCCAATCATGAAGAGCAAAACCTTTAGACAAAAAACGTGTAGTTTTTCGCAAAACAACCTGCCACTTCAAGAAATCATAATCGCAGAGTTTATCGCGAGGCACATTCCGTAAAGCAATTAAGGCATCCCCAGACAAAAAAGGGGTGGTGATGATGACAGCCCAGTTTCGTTTGTCCCATCCCAGCAAAGTCGCCACATGTTCAAAAGCCAAAAGAAACATCTCTGGGTCATCGGAAGGCCCCATCTTTGTCAGCACATCCTTGGAATTAGCAGGTAGAGCAGGAACCGGATCATCCTCCGGGTCGGGAGGAAGCGGGACATTTTCAGCGATCTGAAACAACTCCTCGCCATTCATCTGTGCAACCACTCCTGGTACCACTTGTCACGCTTGGGTCACAGATTTGCACAGAAACACAGGAGGTTGTAGAGACAGGAACTTTATTCAAACACTGCAAACATACATGTCTCTTTTTCAAAAGTTTAAACGTGCTCCTTGACAAGACGGAGATGACAGTTCCGTCTCACAATTAAAAAAATGCAAACATATCTTCCTCTTCAAAGGAGTGCGCATCAGGAGCAGGGAAGGTCAGAGAGAGAGAAAAGCAAACAATCAAAAACTGACAAGTGCTATTCGGACTTTTAAGTATGCAAAGTACCGCACGATTGGCCGCAAATAAGCCCAGCAAGAAAGGGAGCAATGTGAAGGTAGTCTTTCAGCATTTTTTTTTAACCTGTAGGGGTGCGATCAGCACCCCCAGCTCACTATATATACACTCATACATATAAAAGCCAAATACCACTGACTCACTCATCTCAAAATCTCCCAAACCATGAGGACTTCAAATTTGGAATGTGGGTTACCCTTAGCCCATAGGTGCTTGCTAAGAAACGGTTTTAAAAATTTCATGGTCCAAGCGCAAAATTTCTTATAGTTTTTTTAGACCCATTTGTATGTCAGTCTGCTTTTACACACGTCATAAATGTAGGAAGGACGGATCCTTGCGTGTGTTTGAACTGGTAACATTTGAATGTGATGATTGCATACTATTGTTGCCTCTGCAGGTCCTGGAGTACAAAAGAAACAGCAACATGTGGGACTGGCAAGATCGGGGGAAAAAAAACACGTGGTGTTATGCGAATGAATATGAATAACATGAATAATGTTGCATCCGTGCCACAATGTTTTCCGAAATGTACTATACAGGTCATAAAATGAATAATTCCAAATATCATATATACCTATGTCTCTGTTTTTGTTTTTTTGACATCATAGACCATAAGGTGCATACTGATTCAGCGTGAGCAGGAACACTCAATAAAACTGAATAAAAAAAAAAAGAATAAAGTGACAGTGAGATACGAACAAGGCAGATTCACCAGCATTTGTAGGTCAGCTTTTATCCCTCCAGATCAGAGAATGTCCAGTTCCATTGCCTCAAAACACCACTCACATCTACAGTTACTCCCAGTTTCAAATAAAAACTAACAGCTTCAGATCCCTAGGGCGGTAGTATGTATCACGATCGTGACTGAGAGAATAAAAGTGAAAGAAAAAAAAAAAAAAGGTAACTTTCACAAGTCCTATAAATGTACACAGTCTGTTACAGACGCAAACCAAATGTATGTGTGTACTGTATAATATTAACAATAAGAGCAGCTCACTACTGAAAACAGCAAATACAGGAGGCAGACGGGATCGAACCAGGGACTCTTGATTACAAGTCAGCAAATCTTACCGCTACGCCACGGAAGCTGTTGTATCGTCCTTGAACCTTTTGTGAAAGTGTTTATTTGATCTTTGGACTTCAGGCTTCACACATTATATAGTTTATGCCAACATTTTGTCATTTACTACTAAAATATGACAAACGTTTCTGTTTTAACAATGTGTTTGCACAGATTATTATAGAAACGGAACACACATTAAATGCATGTGTTCCAAATAACGATCTATTATTTCCACTCTAAAACTCCAGCACTTCACTCCCAGATAATCAATCAAGGCATGAGCTGGGGGAAGTTTGTGCACGGTCTGCGGTGGTGGGGGATGGAATAGCAGGCTGCTTGCTATTTGTCTTAATTGGCACATTTAAAGGACAAAAGACGCTGAGGGAGAGGTACGAACAGATTTAAGGTGGGCTGGATCTACAAATTTTTTTGTAGGCTCTGGTAATTTTAGTGTTAAGAAAGATAAACATGATTTTTTCGCTGATTTAGTATCCCATCATTCTAAGAATCCTAGGGTCTTATTTAATTCAATTAATGCGGCCATTCACACTCATTTTGTGACAGGATTAAATAGTACTGTTCTTTCATGTGAGCAGTTTCTTTCATTCTTTGTCAGTAAAATTGATACAATCCGTTGTGGTATTGTTCCAACTGGCTACGAACTTCCTAATGTTAATCATGGCATTGTCTTGGAATCTTTTGATCTTGTCTCACTTTCACAGTTAAAAAGTATTACTGACACCCTTAAACCTACTCTCAGTTCTCTTGCTATTGTACCACCACACCTTTTAGTGGAAGCCTTTGATGTTTTGGGTCCATCTTTACTTGCCATTATCAATGGTTCTATTAGTGAGGGGGTTGTGCCCTAATTTTTTAAACATGCTGTGGTGGGTCCCTGTCTAAAAAAGGCAGAATTAGATCCTAGAGTTTTAACCAATTTTCACCCAATTTCCCAATTGCCATTTCTGGCTAAAATATTAGAAAGACTTGTTTATAATCAATTGGTTGATCACCTTAACTCCAATAATTTATCTGAGATCTACCAATCTGGCTTTAGGCATTATCATGGTGTTGAGATGGCCCTCCTGAAAGTATTCAATGACATCTCTATTATTACTGACTCAGGTGGTGCGGCAGTCCTTGTCCTCCTTGACCTATCCACTGCTTTTGACATTATTGACCATGAGATATTGCTGTTGCGGCTTCAACATCTTGTTGGGCTTAAAGGGGCTGCTCTTAACTGGTTCAGGTCATATCTAATTGGTAGACACTTTTCAGTGACTTTAAATTCCTCTTTTTCGTCTACTGCTCCTCTTAAATGTGGTGTTCCTCAGGGATCCATTTTGAGTCCTATTTTATTCTCTATGTACCTTCGCCCTATTGGAGGCATTTTTAGGCAATTTAACATTTCCTTTCACTGCTATGCTGATGATACACAGGTTTATATTCCCGTCAGCAACTCTGCAATAAATCAACTGCACACTTGTCTTTTTGAACAAAGATCACGGATGGCTAATAATTTCCTTGATCTGAATCAAAATAAAAGGGAGATGCTTATAGTGGGTCCATCAGCTAAAGCTCAAATTGGACTTCTCGGCTCTTTCTCTGTCTTTTGCAAACCTCAAGTCCGCAATCTTGGTGTTATCTTTGACAGTAACCTCTCTTTTGAGAAACAGATTAATTCTGTAGTCAAGAGTTGCTCTTTCCAGCTTAATCTTTTATGTAAGATCAAGCCTTTTTTTATCTTCTAGGGATCTTGAGAAAGCTACTCATGCTTTTATCTTTTCTTGCCTTGATTACTGCAACTCGCTGTATTCTGGGATTAGCAAATTCTTGATACGCAGGTTACAGTTGGTCCAGTAAGCTACCGCTCGCTTTCTGGTTGGGGCAATAAATTCTGATTCTGTTACTCCAATATTAGCTTCTTTACACTGGCTGCCTGTCAGTTTTCGAATTGATTTTAAAATCTTGTTGCTAGTTTTTAAATCTTTACATGGGCTTGCTCCTGCCTATTTATCTGAATTGTGTGCTTTACACCAGCCATCTAGAATGCTTAGATCTTCTGGTCAGTTGTCTCTTGTTGTTTGTCGTACCAAGTGTAAAACTAAGGGGGACAGGGCTTTTGCAGCTGCTACTCCTCGCCTATGGAACTCTTTACCTCATTACATAAAGGAGTCGTCTACAATTGAATTGTTCAAAACAAGATTAAAGACTCATTTCTATTCACTTGCTTTCCGTGACCTTCAGTAATACTGATGGTTTCCTCATTGTGATTATGTAATCTTACTTCTGTTTATTATTTATTTTATTTATGTTCATTTATTTTATTTCTATTCATGTTAATTTCATTTATGTTTTTTTCTTCTTTTATTGTAAAGCACTTTGGCCACAGCATTCCTATGATGTTTTAAATGTGCTATATAAATAAACTAGCAAAATACCCGCGCTTCGCAGCGGAGAAGTAGTGTGTTAAAGAGGTTATGTAAACATATATATATACATAAACATATATATACATATCTACATATACACATATCTACATATACATATACAGTAATTCCTCGCTATATCGCGGTTCGCCTTTCGCGGCTTCACTCCATCGCGGATTTTATATGTAAGCATATTTAAATATATATCGCGGATTTTTTGCTGGTTCGCGGATTTCTGCGGACAATGGGTCTTTTAATTTCTGGTACATGCTTCCTCAGTTGGTTTGCCCAGTTGATTTCATACAAGGGACGCTATTGGCAGATGGCTGAGAAGCTACCCAACTTACTTTTCTCTCTCTCTCTCTCTTGCGCTGACTTTCTCTGATCCTGACGTAGGGGGATTGAGCAGGGGGGCTGTTCGCACACCTAGACTATACGGATGCTCGTCTAAA
Organism: Erpetoichthys calabaricus; assembly: GCF_900747795.2. Taxonomy (NCBI): domain Eukaryota; kingdom Metazoa; phylum Chordata; class Cladistia; order Polypteriformes; family Polypteridae; genus Erpetoichthys; species Erpetoichthys calabaricus. Next base: position 40,658,104 of record NC_041408.2, read on the forward strand.
AATGCTGAAAGATTATCTTCACGTTGCTACCTTCTGTGCAGCTGCTTCCTGAAGAGACATGCTGCACGGTGCTTCGCATACTTAAAAGCTCGAAGGGCACGTATTGATTTTTGATTGAAAAACAAACTCTGTCTCTCTCTCTCTCTCTTCTTTCTCTGCTCCTGACGGAGGGGGTGTGAGCTGCCGCCTTCAACAGCTTTGTGCCGCGGTGCTTCGCATACTTAAAAGCCAAACAGCCCTATTGATTTGTTTGCTTTCCTATCTCTTTCTGACAGGCTTTGCTCCTGACGCGCACTCCTTTGAAGAGGAAGATATGTTTGCATTCTTTTAATTGTGAGACGGAACTGTCATCTCTGTCTTGTCATGGAGCACAGTTTAAACTTTTGAAAAAGAGACAAATGTTTGTTTGCAGTGTTTGAATAACGTTCCTGTCTCTCTACAACCTCCTGTGTTACTGCGCAAATCTGTGACCCAAGGATGACAATATAAAAATAACCATATAAACATATGGTTTCTACTTCGCGGATTTTCTTATTTCGCGGGTGGCTCTGGAACGCAACCCCCGCGATGGAGGAGGGATTACTGTATATACATATACACATCCACATATACATATATATATATACACATATACTAATTTACATATCTACTTATATATATATATATATATATATACATATAAATATAGACATACATATATACATACATACATTCACATATATATATATATATATATATATATATATATATATATATATATATATATATATATATACTGTATATATACATATCTGCTTATTGGCTCCTGTATATAGGATATAGCGGGTTGGATAATGGATGGATGGACATTTGCATGCATAGCCCTATTTGCCTGTTTTCGTTTTTTTTCTTTCTTCAGTAATATTTCAGCAAACCCGGAGCTTGTCAGTTCACATCCTGGTACTGACACCACTGTGTGACCCTGAGGAAGTCACTTCACCTGCCTGTGCTGCAAAAAACAAAAGTAATGTAACAAATTGTACCTCAGATGTTGCAAGTTGCTGGAATAAAGGCATAAGTAAAATAGATAAATATGTATTATACACATAGGAAGTATTAATTTATTTTCAGTCAAGTCATCTGCAGCAAACCTTTATAAATGAGGGTTTCTCCTTTTTAGATAGTGCAAACTGTTTCTTCTTCATTGAGGTTTTCTCTTGGAGAGCTTTTTTCATTTCATTGAAAATTAAAGCAGCAGCTGCCAAAATATGTAGCTTTCTTATTAATTTTTCAACATTGTGTAAAATAACTTTATAAAGTAACATAAAAGGTTTAAATACTGGTTATCCTTTTACACTAAAATATTACTAAAGAGATACAAAAAAAGTAAAATGCATATGTTCTTTTTCTTTAAGGAGATTTAATATTACCGAAGAAAGAAAAAAAAAACTAAAACAGCAAAATGGGGCTATGCATACAAACTTAAAAGGTTTAAATAAAACAGAAATATACACTTTTATTTTTACTTGCTTAACTTGTGGAGGGTGTATCCTGTAGCAAAGCCCTAACTTTTTTTGTGAAAGCCCATTTCAGTCAATAAGTCTTAAAAACAGGTGTAAAGATATTGACAATAAGCTACGCAAACCCACCAAGACATGGAATCGTTTAAATCAAGTATCATTACATCTTCCTTTCTTAAAGAGAAGTAAGGCAGTACTTATAAGCTTACATATATATATATATATATATATATATATATATATATATATATATATATATATATATATATATATATATATATATATATAGACATACATACATATACATATATAGATATATATATATATATATCTATATATATCTATATCTCTATATACATCTATATATATATATCTATATCTATATATGCATAAATATATATATATCTAAATCCCCGCGAAGTACTGCTTTTAAATTTTTATTAAGAAGAAAAGCTTTTTAAATTGAGGGAAAATATCCCAATAGCAATTTGTTAAGGATCTGTTTTTTTGTGAAGCAGCCTTAACAGAGCTTTTCCGCTGTTTTATAAACGACCGCCATATTAGGTCTTCCTTTTTCCTTGTTTTGCCAAGGAAGGAGCCTTTTTATTAAATCCAAGGGTTCTTCGCTTTTTTTTTTTGTTTGTTTATTACAATTGTTATAGTTCTGTTTGTATACGACGTTGTCAGTTCAGCACTCAGGTTGTAATATGACCAAGCTGTGCAAGCTTACTGTTAAGAATGCAACGTATAGTTGTACATGAGTAAAGCAATCTTGCCTCAAATCAATGGCAACCTTTTGTAGGTCTATGAACTTAATTTAAAGTTTAGGTTTACACGGTGCTTTCTTTCTGAAGTACCTGCACTCATGAATATGTCTGTATGCGTCAGTCGCTCAAATCCCCGCGCTTCGCACCGGCGAAGTACTGCTTTTAAATTTTTATTAAGAAGAAAAGAAAACCTTTTAAAATTGAGGGAAAATATACCAATAACAGTTTGTTAAGGATCTGTTTTTTTGTGAAGCTGCCTTCACTCGAGTGATCACTTCGAGCTGACTTGCTGGCTAACCATAAGCGTTACCTGGTAGGTAACCACCCATACAATCAGATTGTGAATCAGACTACGAATGCCGTGAATGTAATTACCCCGATGTACATGCTGTCAAATAAACGAACCACACGCCGTGGCGCAATTTTAGGGGCTTCGCCTCTAGCACTGACGTCCGAGGTTCGATTCCCGTAAGGGAGTGAAGTGAGTGGGTGGTTATCTACCAGGTAACGCTTATGGTTGGCCAGCAAGTCAGGTAACATCAGCCACGGTGCCTTCAGTTGTGAGAAGCAGATCATAGAATGGATGAAAATAGTTTACTGTCAAATAATGCAAAGAGTACGCGACACGTCTTTCCCCCTTATTCTTGGCTCATCAGGCATACACACTCACTGCACTCGCTTACGGTAATCGAACCTCGGACGTCAGCGCTAGAGGGGCTTCGCAGCGGTGAAGTATTGCTTTTAAATTTTAATTAAGAAGAAAAGAAAACCTTTTTAAATTAAGTCTTAAAAAGAGGTGTAAAGATATTGACAATAAGCTACGCAAACCCACCAAGACATGCAATCGTTTAAATCAAGGCACGAGTCGAAAAACACCATCCCATAATATTAGTTAACGATTAACACATTTCTATATGTATTGTAAGCATACAATACAACTGATAATATGTTGCGCTTATTTATCTGGTGTACTGACATTTTGCGCGTTTAACGGCTGAAATCCAGTTCCAGTTATGACCATTACGCGTAGAATTTCGAAATGAAACCTGCCTAACTTTTGTAAGTAAGCTGTAAGGAATGAGCATGCCAAATTTCAGCCTTCTACCTACACGGGAAGTTGGAGAATTAGTGATGAGTGAGTCAGTCAAACAGGTTCCAGTTATGACCATTACGCGTAGAATTTCGAAATGAAACCTGCCTAACTTTTGTAAGTAAGCTGTAAGGAATGAGCCTGCCAAATTTCAGCCTTCTACCTACACGGGAAGTTGGAGAATTAGTGATGAGTGAGTCAGTCAGTCAGTCAGTCAGTCAGTGAGGGCTTTGCCTTTTATTAGTATAGATTGACAATGACATAAAGGTAATCCATGGATTTTCAGTACTACTCAGATATCCACATAGCTACTGTACATTTTTAAACAATCTATCATGTACATTCAGCTTTAACTAAGCATTCCATTCTGTACAATATTTACATTCATAGGCATTATTTGACTGCTCATATAGTTTGTCTTAACTTCAAAGCATACTTCATAGTAACGTAGTAGAATAGGTCAAAGATGTAATCCTGGAAGAGAATAGCATTAAATGTACAATGCCATATCACACAAAATAAAAGCAACAATTTATTCGGGTAAAAAAATCTTACGCAAATGCTGATGTTTCTCGTGAAGAAGTCTGAAATACAAAAGAAAAATAAATGGCATGTTTACAATGTGTGCTTTTTCCTATCATTCTTAAACTCAAAATTAGCTAATAAAACTGAAACACTGACCCCATATACCTTTTCTAATGCTTTTTCTTTTCTCAGAAAACTTGGAGAAGACAGGTGTCTTTTTAATGGCTTGGACGTCTTCTTAGCTTTCTTCACACCTAAAAGAAGTAAAACAAAAACTCCATTAGTACTTCACAGTTATATTTAAGGTCAGGCCATTAAAAGGTTAGGACTGTAAGCAGGAAAAAAAAAATTTGGGAGATCTTAATTGAAACATTTTATGTTATCATGTCTCAGCACAGTAAATCTGCATACAAGTTCCCAGCGTAGCAGCAGCTAGGAATCTAGGGAAACTATGTGTCCTCAAACTTATGCACTTGGAAGGTGAATATGCACTGTACATCATCTCTGCTCCTTATCAGTGACCAGAACCACAAAAGATCTCTGAGTCACTGACCCACGTGAATTGAAATGGTTTTAAAATTGTTCAATTGCTCATAACCATGAAGAGCACCACAAATGTTAAGATCACCATCAAGGTTCCTTTTACTTCTAGCACATTAAAAGGTGGTGCTTAAATACTTGACTGATTTAAGCTTCAAATGGCTCAGTAGACATATATAATTTAATATTTGCTTTAATAACAGATCTACCTTCCATTGATTTACAAATTTAAATATATTAGGCTTGTACTAGGAAAGAGTACAGCATCAGAGAATTTTATTTTTCTACATGCAAGATCATTGTTAAGTGTAACCATCCAGTGCACCATTTTTACACAGTTTTTAAATGTGTTGTATGTACATCTTGATGTTATTCTCAGTGTGTAAATATTTCTTTTTTTTTTTTTTGTTCAAAATTATTTGTGTTGCATGTCAATATGCATTTAAAATTTAACTATGCTACTTTGTAACAGTTTACAGCACACGGAACTCAATTTGTCTACATTTTTTAAATCTCATTTGTGCCTGTGACAGTCTACTGTAGATTGGCTCCACACTACCTGTTCCATCTGGGAGCCTCTTCGTCCCAAAGCCATCGATAGTCATACACTGACATAAGCTGGCCAAATGAGGACACACAGACATGCAGCAGGGGTAGGTGCAAAAAGTGTCCAAGCTCTTTTATTTAAAATCAATCCAAAAATCAGAGTTCAAATAAACAGTGCAGTGCATCAAACTCTTCTTTAAATAAATAATCCATAAAAGTAAGTGCTTGTGTAAGTTAAAACCAAGTTCAAATAAATATCCATTAAAATTGAGGTTAAAATCTAGCAGAAAGCAGTCTTCCAAAATCTCACGAGCCCTGGTGCATCCCTCTAAAATCTAATGTCTCCATGGCTTACACTGTTCAGATCTTCCAGTACAGGGACCAGCAGTTGCAGACAACCCTTAATCCTGACCCGCGTCCCTGGCACTAATTCCCTGATGCTCCATGGGCTGCCTCTAAGTCCAACTCCCTCTTACTCTCATTGCCATTCCCAGCCTTGTTGGGGGAGTCCTCCTGGAGTATTTTTTGCTGTTCTTGCTCCCTGGCTGCTTAGCGCCAGCCACACTCTCCATCAGCCACTCCAGTCTGCTTGTCAGTCTTATACCCCCTTTTTATGTCACTTATGAACAAGATCCAAGATACCTGAACTCCTTAATCTTGGTAGTTGACCCCTACTCACCTGGGGCCTCATGCATAATGCTGTGTGTAGAATTCACACTGAAACATGGCATATGGACAAAAGCGGAAATGTGCATATGCACAAAAAAAATCCAGTTACATAAATCTGTGCCTTCACCAACTTCCACGTTCTTCCGCTCCATATATCCCGGTCAGTGTGAAAAGTAACGTATGTGCACGTGCCTGCTGCCACTCCCCAACTCCTCCCAGAATTACGCATCTTTGAATATGCAAATCAATATAAATAGCCCTTAAGCTCAGCGTTCTGTGTAAAGACAATGGCAAAAGCATGGGGGAAAATAGAAGAATTTCAGCGAATACCAAGTGGAGGCAAGGAAAAACTTACTATTTGTTGCTTTAAACAGTGGCAAAAACAACAAAAGGAAGTTGATCGAGTGACAGAGTGTCGGAGAAACTCAAAAGTTCAAGTTCACAGTTGCTCAGTGCGCGAAATAAAAAAAAGAAGTTATCAGATATCAAAGTCTCAGTGAAAGGACGAGTTGTAGCTCATTGTCTGAGAGTAATATGGAAGCTTATTAGGGTACAGAGAAAAGAAAATTAAAACCGGCATACAGTGGGGAAAAAAAGCTTGAAATGTCAACTTTAATCTCGAAATTTACACTTTAATGACAAAACAAACTATGTGATTAAAGTAGAACATCATAAACTTCATCTTAAAATCGTTTAAGTTACTAGTTTTTCAAATCCCATTGTAACTGAAGTAGCACGTTAAATGCTTTGTTTTGTATAGGTTCTTCTATGTGCTCTGTGTGTGTGAATCATTGCGTGCTTCTTAAATGGGCTTTCTCTTCCTTTGACAGGACACAGAATCCATTACATTCGTGATATTACAGTTCTCTGAATAATTTAAATACTGAGATGTATACTTGATATCATTTTCATAATGATAGGAATTAAAGCATGTTATTAAACATGGGAACATGGTGGCGCAGTGATAGTGACGAACTGGCACCCCATCCCGAGATTGCTCCTGCCTCACGGCAAGATGCCTTGCTACACCGTGCGCGACCTTCGATGAAACAACTTATTGCAGCAGTACTGTCTCTTTCAGCCCCCAATTCCTGTCCTTCCTTTTCTTTCTCCAAATACCCAATCACCACACAATCAGCTCTGTAATAGATGTAAAGCCACCTGTAAGCTGAGAATGCAGATTCTTCAAAACTTTTAAGGAACACTGAAATATCTTCGTAGTACATGTTTAATTATTCTATCCATCTAAGGTCACGCCAGTCCCAGCAAGCATGCAGCGCAAGGCAGGAACAATCCCTGAACGGGGCACCTGATCGTCGCTACCGCTGTCCACCATTTCCTCACAAATGTAATTATTAACAATATAGATTATGTAAATGATGTTAACATTTTATCTGTATAATGTAATAAACATATTTTGCTGCATTTCATCTTAAAAATGACATTGTCATCATATGTAAATATGCACTTTATAAAGTGGCTCAGGTTGTGCAATATTATAACTGTATCGCAAGTTTACACTGAGGTAATTGCACTTCTAAGTATAAACAGTTCTACAAGGAGCACTTGATGAACTGATTGAGTGCGTTTATAGTTCTTGGGATGAAACTGTTTCTGAACCGCGATATCCCTACAGGAAAGGCTCTGAAGCGTTTGCCGTATGGGAGCAGTTCCACAGACAGTGCGCATGGCTGAGGCAGTGTGTGCTTGATGCTGTATACCAATAATTCTCTTTCCAATCAGCTGCTGTAGAGCTGTGATTCCACACTCAGATACAGGGGGAAAAATACTCTGAGTGGTGCACTAAGAGTAACAACGCTAAAGCAGCTATGGTATTTGGAATAGTTTGGCCATTCCGTGGACCATTATATTGTTACAGGTTAATTACAATAAGATGCCTTAAACTAATAAATAATATGCGATTAATTTCAATGTATTTGATAAAGCTGCATCAGGGATGTGGATCTAAAAAAGAAAGGGAAACCACACTGGAACAAAAGCACTGCTTTGACGCTGGGTGCAGCTAGTTTGCAAAACCGATAGGAGAACTTATGTACAACTGGCATGAAAATGTGCGTGGCTTTATGCCAAGTTTAGTTTTTATACATCGCGATGTGAGCGTGGAAACAGGTGTATGCAACATTTTTGTGTGTACACATCGTTTATACATGAGACCCCTGGAGACAGCAATCCACTATTTTCTGAGAGAGAACCATGATCTCAGACATGGAGGTGTAGATCCTCATCCCAGCCATTTCACCTTGGCAGTGAATCACTCAATACATGCCAAAGGTCACAGTCAGATGTGGGAAAGAGGATAAAATCATCTGCATAAAGCAACAAACCTCTCTCTAGCCTAACTGGACACCCTCACAACCTTGGCTGTGCCTTAATATCCTGTCCATGAAATCAACAAAAAGAAGTGGTGACAAGACATAACCTTGATGGAGTCCAGCCACAGCTCTCACTGCATTCATATAGGGAATGGATAGCATGCAAGAGCGGCACGGTTACTGCATATTTCTGCAGTATTTCTCACAATACGTGTTTATCTCAATATCTGTACAAAACACATGTAGACTGGGTTATCATACTCTCATGCAACCTTCAGAAACTGCACCAGGAAAAATAGGTGGCCTTCTGTTCCATGACCAGGATGGAATCCACATCATTCCTCATGTGCCTTTGGCTCAAAGACAAATTCTCTACAGAAACTTATGTTGGAGCACATCCTCTGGTCACCTTTGTTAAATGTACGGACCACTACACCAGTCTGCCATTCCAATGGTGCTTTACCCACCTTCTATGTAACACTGAATAAACACATTAACCATATTATTCCAATGATGTCCAGTGCTTTCAACATCTTCAGTCAGATTTCATCCACTCCAGTAACCTTACCAACTGTATTATCGTAGTATTTCCCTCTACGTACCCTTTACCTGTTTTCTAAAGGGTAAGTGTTCTCGTCAAGTTCATTATCGGGTTGGTCTACTGTTACATTTTAAGATGAACACACACATATAGATATACACATACACACAGACCCTAACCACAACAGTGCCCCATGAATGACACACACACACACACACTGATTAACCTCTAGCACTTTAAACCATACAAGTGCTTTAGGAATAACACAGCCTGTCACTCAGCATTTCAAGAGACTTACTTATTATCGGCACGAACAACATACGATGTCTATATAAATGTAATGAATTATTATTATTTTAATGATATCTCAGACCTAAATATTACTCTTGATCTACAAGAATACATTTAAACATACAAAAAGACTCAGCACTCTTGAGTATAGGCCATTTATCAGCCAAGAATATCTTCTTCACGTACTGGTCCTACTATTGAGAGGAGCTCTTACTCTCAGCCAAAATAAACCTCGTAGCACAGAGGTAATGCAAATATCCAGCTGCACTAGGTGCTCAAAGAAATCTACCTTATTACTTCAATCACTCAAGACATGAAGACACAGCATAGAAAGTTAAAAGCAGCATGGTATTTATTACAAGAATAATAATAATACCACTGGAACAAAGAATAATAGGTACTGATAGGAAAGTCTGAATATATATTCTTTAGGAAAAGCTTACGAAAAAAGTTACAGATGACAAGGATGAATGTTCCAGGGCGGCGTTTGATTTAGCAATTGATGTTCATGATGTTTTTCTGATGACCAGTGACGTCTTCGTCTGTCGTCGCTGTTTCTCTTCTTCTTCTTCTCTTCTTCCTCTCCTTCTCAGACGAGGCATATTTATTCTAAAATTGTACCAGGGGGTTTTGCAAGATGTGATTGACAGACATTCTGATTGGCTGGTTGTCAATATGAAGAATTAATTTACTGTCCGTTTTCCCAAACATTAAAACCTTTTATGTTCTCTGAGGTGTTGGTAGATCTTCCTTTCCCAGGATGTAAAATAATTAGGCATCGGCTCAGTCTTCCTTTCCCAGGTTATAAAGTAATTGACCCACCAGCATGTCTTGCTTTCAATGTTGAAACAGCGGTTTTAAAAGTGAGGTGTAAGGGAAGAAAACCTGCTTTAATTTGTCTTCAACAGTTCATCTGTTGTCTTGTCTCGAACAAAACATAATGGAAAATTAAACCAAAATGTACAGATTTTATACCACCATAACACCAACAGAGAGCTAAGGATCACCATAATATCTCTGGCAACAGCGATGGGATCTCCCCCAGCAGATGTGCCCAAAACTGCCTCAAAGTATTTCTTCCACAGCTCAAACATTTCTCAAAAGAAGTCACCATCACTTCATTCTTGTTTAAAACTGTCTGTGCAATGTCTGCCTACCCCTCCTGAGGCATCGAACAGTTTGCCAGAACAACCGCAAAGCCATCCAATAGTCTTTCTCCATGGCTTCTCCAACTCCTTCTATGTGCAAGCTTTTGCTTTTACACCTGCTTTTGCAGAATTCCTCTTTGCCTGTGTCACACACGTGTGTTTAGGAGACAGCTAAAGGGCTTAAATACAGGTAGTTCCATGCCAGAGCAGGGGGGGGGGCGGACTGCACTAATCTTCCCTCTCGATCTTTTGCAGACCATTCTAGGGAAATCCCACCCGGCTCTGGGGCAGCCACTGACGTCACTTCTGGTTCCGGTCGGGATGACATCACTTCCGCTACTGGCCTTTAAAGCTGCCATCTTGCTACCTGGAAGTCAGTTCTGTTTTGGACTCGGTGGTGTGAACATGTATGCCAATTTTGATCGCTTTTGCAGCCGTAATGGATTAAATGGGTGGCTGCCCCAAACCTTCTCGATGTCTTTTGGTCGTTCTTCTGACACCTGTCAGTACCTCTCAACTGAGTCAGGAGATCCACAGACAGTATTTCTCTAAAGGAAACCTTTTTCTGTCTGACAGCTTCCCTCTCCTCTGGTGTCTACCATCAGGTCCTAGGCTGCTACAATGAGATACCCCTACTTTCAGCAGCCACTTCCACAACTGAGGTCGTGAACAGGGTCCATGTGGACTCCATGTCCTGACCTCACTTTGCACATGAAATAATTTATCTCTGGAGGTTGAAGTTGAACTCACCATGAACAGAAGCTTCAGCCATAAAGGAAGACGAATTGCAACAGCTTAAACGTACAGCAACTTTAGAAATAATATTTCTTTTAATGCCTTCACATAACTTTCAGCTTAACATAAGTGAGAAGACCAAAAGGCATAACACAATTCAACCTTGAAAGTGACCAGAGTGAAAGAAATGTTGAGAGAATACTACTAACAGAGGGAAGGAGAGAGTCAGATATACCCTGCTTTCATACATCATTAATGGCAAATATACAAGGGGTATAACAAAAGTTATAAGAAATATGTACATTATTAACTTGTGCGCTAAAAATGTTTTGTTGCCTATAAAATTGCATAAGCAAAATGCACCATGCTGGTAAATCACTGATATAACTCTAAACCAGTGGTGTCAGGAGACACTGGTTTGATGCTAAGCAAACTCTCTTTCATCTCAAAGTAAAATTCAAGTACAAATTCCACTGTTACATTAAAATGGCTTTGTGAGTGCTTCCTGTTAATAAGGATGTGTTTGGTTCCTGTGAACTACAGGTACCTTATTATTTTATTTGTTTGATCTTTTAATTTTTTATATTCACTTTCATACCTTGTTTCTTGGACACTTCTTCATCATCTCCTATTTCATCTTCTGTTACTTCCGAGCCAGTTGTATATTCCTCATCTTCAGACAGCAATGACTGTTGTTTCTAAATGAAATTATATAATTAATTAAGACAGGAAACCAGTTCTACCTTATATAATGTAATGAAGATTTAGATATTTTACGGCTATATAACAAGGGCACTAGTCTGTATTATTTATAACTTTTCTTATTGTGTAAGTAGTTTTTCCTTTCTGGCAGTATTTCTGAAAATTCCTTTGGCTCTAAAACTGTTCGGGTAATATGAAGTTCCACTGCTTTTTGATAAACAGATTTTTTTTAAACTTCTTGCACTGTTATGCTACTGTGGCAAGATACTTTAATTTTATTATTCTGTCATATGTAGTTTTGCTAGATGTACTACTCAGTGCTGTCAAGTTCAAAGGACCTTAAGGTATTTGGCAGTAATAGATCTTCAGGTGGATCACATTTGTTTTAGCACAAAACACTAATAAAAAAAAAACAAAACACATTCCTACAGCCCAATACAATTCATTTTTAAAGTTTCTTTTACAGTTCCTTAATTACCATACTACCATCAACTTGTCCTGGAAACAGGCACTATTGTAATCAGTGTGATGTCAGCGCTAAGCATCCATGCAAGGCTGGGACCACCACTTTAGTCTATGCAATCGAGACAGGTGCTTGGATCCCTGCCAATTTCTTTTTGTTAAATATTGTGTGTGTGAACTTCTAAACCCTTGTTTTCCAATTTGAAACAAGACAGACTAAAGGGCCAGGAAAGAACAGAAGGTGAAAATTGTCAAGAAAGTGCAAACAAATTTAGACAACAGAAGTAAGCATGGGTGTGTAGTCAGGAGAGCAGGAACAAAATACAAGAGAAATCCAAGTAGACAGTGTGCTATGCAAAATAAATTTGATTTCATATTTAGTGTCTTTTAGAAATTTGTAATTAGACGTCTGTTTTTAGACAAGCTAACATGCAATGTTGTCTTTAATTTATAAACACAGACATAGGTGTGGCAAAAGCAGAAAGTGGCCTGTATGTCCATTCCTTCCTAACATGAAAAAGTGAGATATAAAACATCTGAACAAAATATTACATACTAATTACAACTGAATAAATAAGTATTAAAAAGCTTAAAAAGGAAAATCATTCATTAGCAATATTCCATTGTTAGTTGGAATAACATGGAAAATAATAAAAACAAAAGATAGGCATGTTTACACAAAAAAAAAAAAAAACAGTCTAGTAGTTAAACTTAGCTAGCTGAATTCTAACTAACATAAAAAACAAAAGAGAATTACAAGCAGATTATATATTTGCCAAAGTGAAGTCCTATTTATATAAAAGAACAGGACTCACTAAATTTCACACTGGGTAAAGACAGAACATTCATCCACTTTTGGATCTTGTTTTTATTTAAATACTTTAAATTGTCCAGTTTACTAAAAACACATATACAGAAAGATAATTATTTTAAAAGGAAATGTATAACTATTGCAAAAAAAATGAAAAAAGGATTCAAATGCAAATACAACAATGATGATTTCTGTTAATACATACCACATATGAAAGATAATTCAAATGGAAGGATATCGAGCTGTCAAATTTGACCACAAAGTAATACAGTATATGTGCTACACTCTGTATTGCACTAAACTTTTTATCTTCTGTATGTTTTAACAGATATTGGTTGTGGGTAAGAACATATTTTAGCATAGACAGGTTACTTTTAAACTACTGTTTATTAAATTATATATTGTGATATGTGGGTCACTGTACAGGTCACAAGTCTCTGTACTTTAGCAAAATTAGCTTTATTCAACTTGAAACAGGAACAGCAGGGTTATTTAATGCAGCGAGAGCTACCACTCTCGTATACACAGACACAGCAAACGGGCATAGTCAGGGCCAGGTTATACTGTTTCCTGCTTTTATAATGTTCCTTGCATCACCCATCAGCGACAGATGTGTATAACGCGATTTCGATCAGCTCGTAGTTGTTTCTGCAGCACTACGAAGCTGCTCTGCAAAACTGCAGTTGCCTCTGTGATGGATAAGCATGTAGTGGTGCTACATGAATGTGAAACTGCAACTCCCAGCAGTCCCTGCAGTGGCTTTGATTGGTCTTCTGCTGAGGGTGCAGGGGCTGTTGGGATCAAAGGATGTCTGCACGGCCAGTGACCAAAAAGAGAAAAGATTTTGTAATTTGTGTTTCAAGTTCCTGTCTGTCTGCCTTCTGTTGGGTTATCTGTACTTATTCGTTTTGTCCTGGATTGTTTTGTGGTTGGGGTCTGGATTGTCTGCCGTATTCTTGTGTACATGAGGACTGTAAGTGGATTCATGGCCATCCTGCGTGGAAAGGAGCGCTCCTGAACCCGTCCACCCGTCTTCACCCATTCAGTAACTATCGGGAGGACTGTCTTTACATTCCCATTCAACGTGCAGATCTCTGGACTATCTATCTTCATCATCATTACATTTCATCCATTGGCGTTTTTCATAGACTTTGCTGTGTATGTTTTGTTTGTGCTTTGTTTATTTAATGTATAGTTGCCGTAAGTTTTAATTACATTCTTTAATTGTTGCTTGATTACCGGTTTGATTTGTTTTTGTCTCGGTGCTGGGTGCGTCCCTGGAATCTCCACCATAAAAATAAATAAATCACCATCTTCTCGACGGTGTGAATCTTAGCGGCACCGGACCGCTACAAGCAGTCCTCCACAGACGTGGCAGTCGCTCTTCGGCGTGTCGTCCTGTTGGGGTGGGGTCCTAAAACACTTCAGAAACCTCACAATATATTGAACTATTATACTGTACTATATTAATCTATTATACTATATTAAACTAACCATATGCAGCATCCTAGGTTCACATCCCATGCCTATCCGTATGGAATATGTGAGTTCTCCACAGGTCTGTGTGGTTTTTTTCTTAAAGAATTCAGATTTTCCTCCTACAACACCAAATAAGTGAATGGTACTTTAAGAATGGTCTTTTTTCAGTGTGGATATGTGGTCCTTGTTTCCTGCTTTGCACTTGGTGCTGCGAAGATAAATGTTGCTTAAATGCACTGAATTAAGCAGGCGTGAAGATGTTAAGTTTATTCTTGGGTCAAAAAGGAGACAATATAATGCAGCATCTTACCATGACAGTAATAAAGCATCAATACAGGCAGTGACTGGAAGTTTATATTGGTCATGTTGTCATCATTACTATACAAGCTGGTCAGGGGAGGTCAGGTTAGGAAGCACATACTGGTACAGTGTGTTGCAGCACCGATCACACAACAAAACAGCTTGGCAGATCTACTTCCTCAACAATGAGGATCCTGCGAGTCGAATCACCCTCTGGGAATCGTGCCACATGGCCATAGTGCTATACTGATGCTCCCAAACAAAGCAAGTAATGTGCCTCATTCAGGACTCCGTAAGCAACCACTCAATTAACACAAAGTCAAACCAGTGGTACCAAAGGATTTTCCAAAGAGACACAGTGCCAAAGGAGTTCAGTCTTCGTCTCAGGTCACTGGATACCGTCCATGACTCGAAACCATATACCAAAACAGGAAGCACCAGGACTCTTTAAAGACTTGGACCTTCATCCTTTGGCAAAGATATCAGGAGCACCACACACCCCTTTCCAGCAACCTCATGACCTCCCATGCTGTCCCAATTCATCTACTGACTTCATAGGAAGAGTCACCAGATACATGAATGTCGCTGCCGAGGTACGTAAACCTCTTGACAAGGTACTCTCTGCAGACAGATGCTGATGACTGTGCCCAAGAAGTTATTAAAGGCTGGGATCTTGGTTTTTATCCAGGACACTTGCCAGCCCAGACACTCAGACACCTCACTCAGAATCTCATGAGCCCCGATTAGAGCCTCCATTGAATCTGCAAAGATCACAACATTGTCAGCAAAGTCAAGATCAGTGAATCTTTCTTCACCAACAGATGCCCCACAGCCACTGGACCAACTAATAATAATAATAATAATACATTTTATTTATATAGCGCCTTTCCCATGCTCAAGGCAGAACCCTGCCCAAAACCCAGTCCATGCAAGCACTGAGCAGAGTAGGAGCAAGAACATACCCCTGACAAACCCCAGAAACAACTGAGAAAAACGCAGTGGATCTGCCTCCACTTGGCACAGTACGCACACTATCAGTGATATCCAGCAACTTTGGAGGATCCCATGAAGTCTCAGTTGTCCTACAGGGCAGCTCAATCAACAGAGTTGAAGACTTTCCAAAAATTGAAAAAGGCTGCAAAGAAACTCAATATTACTCCAATATTAACATTTGTGCTCCATGAGAACCCTCAGTTCTAGGATGCGGTTGATGGTAGACTTCTTAGGTGTAAAAACAGGCTTCTCCGGTTGCTGATAGGTGAGCAAGTGATCATGGATCTTATTGAGGAAGACCCCAGCAAGAACCTTACCCGGCACTAAGAACAGTGTTATCCCCCATAGTTGCTGCAATCCAGGTGATTACCCTTCCCTTTCCAGACAGGGATGACAAATCCCCTTTTCCAGTCAGCTGGGATGACACCCATCTCCCAAATAGAAGCAAAGATTGCTTACAATCCAAGGAGGACAGCTTTACCACCAGCCTGGTAAGGTTCATCCCAGATACCATAGATCAGGGGTAGGCAATGTCGGTCCTGGTGAGCCGCAGTGGCTACAGGTTTTCATTCCAACCCAATTGCTTAATTAGAAACCAATCATTGCCAATCTCAGACATTATTTAATTTTATGGCTTGTTAGTCTGTGCAATGTAAGGCTCTTATATCGTAGATTTTTTTCCTTTCCAAGGATATCATCCAAATGATTTGAAGCCTAAAACAGATCATTTTCAGTCTGTCACATTTTTCTATTAAGTGTTTTATTAAATCAAACAGTGCATGATGAACATGCACAGATGTAATTGGAAAAAAGCTAGCTGGAGAACTGCTGGCTGCTTTGTCTTTTACATCTCATTGCTAATAAGGAGCAATTAAAATACTGAATGCAGCAGTTTAAGATTGAAATAAGCACTTAAGGTTGGAGAACCTTAACAAGCGAGACCACTAAAATGAAGCATCAAAATGTCACTTAAGCAATATGTGCTTCATCAGCAATAATTGAGTTCTCGTTAAGGAACTGGGTTGGAACAAAAACCTGCACATACTGCGGCTCTCCAGGACCGACATTGCCCACTCCTGCCATAGATCCTTGCAGCCTTCCCTACCTTCAGCTGGTTCACCACCTGTGCAATCTCAGTGAGACTGGGTGGTTCACAGCTAATTGGAGGATTAGTCTCAAGAACCATGGATCCAGAGGTGTCCAGCGTCCTAACCGGAGGATCATCTTTAAACAGCCAGTTTAAAGCAGCCAGCCCAGCAGGTCACAATTGCAGCCTGATCTGCAAGGGCTGTTCCATCACCTCCCCTGACTAAGAATCTCTGAGGAACAGATTTGGATGTGCATAAACAAGCAGGGCAAGCAATATATTTAAATTAGTTGACTTTAGTCTAATCTGTTTCGGGAGATGGACGTCTGAGATGGAACTCAGTTAGCAGTGGTGTTACGTTTCCTTCAATTACAATATATGCAAGCATATAAGCATCACTGGCAGGAAAAAAGGCTCAGAAAGAAACGGAAAAGATAGCTAAAGCTTCATCCAAGTCTAAACAGGCCTCAAGTTCAAGCTCAAGGTACGGCCTGCCACAAACTGACCTGGAACAGATAGGCGAAAGCACAGATCTCCCGGGACTTGATGCTGTTGCATCATTTCCAGTCGAGAGCGAAAGTGGGAGTGAATGTGCAAATGAGTCGGGCCAGGAGTACTCATTGATTCCAGAAGGTTCATTGAAACTGAAAATGGCCTTACCTTCCGAGATGTCAATTACTCCCTGTGAGCCAGCAACACTGACTCCAACTGGGCTTGCTACTCCACCCATGGAGCACAGAGAAGACTGAAATGAACTGTTCGAGCTGAAGGTAACGATCACCGCAATAGTCACCACTCTCGGATGGGGGGGGGGGGGACATAAAGGAGCTAAAGAATAATATAAAGAAGGTTACAAATGATACAAAAAGATATAAGGAAAGATATACAGGACATACACAAGACAAACGAGAAGCTGCTTCAGGATATTAAAGACCAGGAGATATATTTAAGTAATCACTTTGAGGCAATCTTTAAAAGGTATGCTAGAAAAAAATCGAGGGAAGGATGCTGCAGATGGAAAAGGAAAGGCTGTAAATTCCAAATGGAAAGTATTTGGAGACAGACTAGCTGCACTGGAAGATAGATACAGAAGGAAGAATTGAAGGTCTCCCTGAAAACCATGAAAGTCTAAACCCATACGTGGATCGAAAGCCTCAAAACCTAGAGACCTCATTATGTGTTTTGACAAATTACAATCTAAATTAAATGTTACTTCTCAGACAGTAACAAGAGATAATATTTGAAAATAACCACATTCGTATTTTCCCTAATTTCTCACCTTCAACAGCTGTTAAACATACCACTTTTTACAGTATTAAACAGCACTTATGGAAAGCCTAAACATTTTAATTACAATTATATATGTGTATGTTTGCGTGTACATATATTTTTTCCCCCCAAAGGGGACTGTTTAACATGATACCCTTGGTTTATTTTATTAGGACTTATTATTACATGCTATCAGCTTATCTATAGCTACCGTTTAACATCATTGCCTGGGTTTACTCTTTCAGGATTGTTTAAGATTCTATTTTTATGTTTATAGTATTTGGACTGTATTGTAAATAGATCTCTCTATTTTAATCCTAATACACCGCTGCTGGGGGCTTGTTTTGTTTTGGATGTGCTTGGTCTCTAGGTAATGTCAGAGGACTGGGACTTTGTGAAATGTGGTCTAGTCTCACGTGGGGGCTCAATATGGCAGGGCAAGAAAGAGACTAAGCTATTTCTAATCTATCCTTTAAATCCTTACAATTGTAAGTGCCAACGCAACAATAGCCTCCATGACAATAACTCCTGGAAAAATTGAAAATTAAAGTCAAAGCTATCTTATGTAATAATGTACTCTCTTAAATTAAGACTACAAATTGTCAACAAAAGTTCAGAAGCAATGTCTCCAGGACCAAACTTTCTGAGCTGTAATGTTAAAAGTCTTAATCAAGAATTAAGGGAAAGAAAGTATTCTCTCACTTCACGGGTCTAAATGCTAAAATAGAACTTTTACAGGAGACCCACTTATTAAGCAAGGATCAGTTTCGGTTGCACAGAGATTGAACTGGCCAAATATTCCACTCAAGCCATACAAAGAAAACTAGGAGGTGTGAGAATTCTTATACATAGAGCAATTTAATTTGTAGTATCAGATGTAGTATCTGATGATGAAGGGCAATATGTGATCGTCATGGGTAATTTATTTAACTGTAAAGTGATTCTGACAAATATCTACACACCCAATGTGGATGATAGGGACTTCACCCAAAACGTATTTGCATCCTTTCCTAATGCTGGTGACTTCACTTGTGTTTTAAATCTTGACCTGGATAGGTCTCATGCCACAGGGGTAATGACATCTAATACCGCAAAAACAATAACACAGTTTGTAATTGATCACAATTTATCAGACCCCTGGAGATTTCTAAACCTAATCTCAAGAGTATATTCCTTCTTCTCACCAGTACATCAGTTACTCAAGAATTGATTATTTCTTTATAGACAACAATTTCTTGACCATGATTAAATCTTGCAAGTATGATGCTATTGTTATCACTGACCACGCCCCTTTGATCATTGACCTCAAATCATTATGCCCCACATACTCAACTCGCGGCTGGTGTCTTAGCCCACTTTTATTAGCAGGTGAGAACTGTACAGAGTTTATATTGGAGCAAAAGTTTTTTTTTTTTTTTTTTTTAGAGACAAATATATCCTTAGAGGTTTCTGCACAAATAGTCTGGGAAACTGAAGGCTTTCTTAAGAGGACAGATTATTTCATATCTTTCATACAAAAATAAATCAGAAACCAAGAAGGCCTCAGAGCTAATTAGTGAAATTACCAAAATAGATCAAGATCATGCCAGGTGTCCAAATGAGGCACTTTGTAGAAAAAGACAGGCTTTGGATTCAGAGCTCAACCTTGTGACAAAAAAGAAACAGAACAACTCATTTTTAAATCACAACATCATAACTATGAACACGGATAGAAGGCTAATAACATTTTAGTTCAACAAACAGGAAGTTTGCAGTGCAATTACCAACACAGATGGAGACAAAATCATTGACCATAAAAATATAATGCACACATTTAGAGACTACTAGAAGTCCTTATATTCTACTCAGTTTAAAGAAGACAAGGCAACTAACCTAATGTGTTTTTGGATACATTACAGATACCACAACTAGATACTCTCAATGCAGAGGAATTGGATAAATCTCTGGCACTCTCAGAATTACTAGATGCTATAAGTAGGAAAGCAGCAGATCCTGATTGCTACCCTGTCGAAATTTTATAAAATAATTTTCAATTAAGTTAGCTGTCCTTTTATTAGCAACATTTACAGAAGCTATAAACAATAAAATTCTACCTCAAACTTTTCGTCAAGCATTAATTACTGTCTTTCTTAAGAAAAATAAGGACTTATTATAATGTGCATCATACAGACAAATCTCACTTCTGAATAATGATGTTAAGATACTCTCAAAGTTCTAGCTAGAAGGACTGAGAAAGTGCTTCCTTCGGTAATATCACAAGACCAAACTGTATTTATTAAAGGCAGACACTTGGCTTCCAATCATCGATGCCTGTTTAATGTAATATTTTCAGCCACAATGCCTAATACCCCGGAGATGATATTATCATTGGATGCAGAAAAAGGCAGTTGTTTTCAGTGCCACTCATAGCTTGAATATTAAGACAACAAACCTTGCCCAAACTTTAAATAATATATACTCAAAAGTGCCACAGGCCCTAAACCTAATAAAGTAATTTAAATCTGCGATCCTTATTATGAATACATCATTTTTATTACCAAGACTTGATTTATTTATTTTCTCTTTAAATGCCAAGGTTACTCCTAGAGGTGCTCTTAACATTGTACCACACTCGTCCTCTAAGTTTAAACTTAGTTCAGTATAGAGCCCACACACATACTTAAGGTTATAGTTTAGATTTGATCTGCTCTTTTGACATGTTACAGTAATCCCTCGCTATATCGCGCTTCGACTTCCGCAGCTTCACTCTATCGCAGATTTTATATGTAAGCATATTTAAATATATATCTCAGATTTTTTGCTGGTTCGCAGATTTCTATGGACAATGGGTCTTTTAATTTCTGGTACATGCTTCCTAAGCTGGTTTGCCCAGTTGATTTCATACAAGGGACGCTATTGGCAGATGGCTGAGAAGCTACCCAACCAGAGCGTGTATTACGTATTAAATAAAACTCCTCAAACATATTGTGAGCACGGGGGCTGTTCGCAACCCTAGAGGATACGGCCGCTCCTTATTGCTCCCTTCCTTGCTGGGCTTACATGTGGCTGCTTTGTCAAGCGATATGCTTCCCGCACGGTGCTTCGCATACTTAAAAGCTTGAACGGCACGTATTGATTTTTGATTGTTTGTTTTTCTCTGTCTCTCTCTGACATTCTCTGCTCCTGACGGAGGGGGTGTGAGCAGAGGGGCTGTTCGCACACTGGCCTAGAGGATACGGACGCTCCTCTAAAAAATGCTGAAAGACTACCTTCACATTGCTCCCTTCCTTGCAGCTGCTTTGTCCGGCGGTGCTTCGCATACTTAAAAGCCAAACAGCCCTATTGATTTTTGATTGTTTGCTTTTTCTCTCTCTCTGACATTATCTGCTCCTGACGCGCACTCCTTTGAAGAGGAAGATATGTTTGCATTCTTTTAATTGTGAGATGGAACTGTCATCTCTGTCTTGTCATGGAGCACAGTTTAAACTTTTGAAAAAGAGACAAATGTTTGTTTGCAGTGTTTGAATAAAGTTCCTGTCTCTCTACAACCTCCTGTGTTTCTGTGCAAATCTGTGACCCAAGCATGACAATATAAAAATAACCATAAAAACATATGGTTTCTACTTCGCAGATTTTCACCTTTCGCGGGGGGGTTCTGGAATGCAACCCCCACGATCAAGGAGGGATTACTGTAATTTAAAATATTCAAGTATTCAAGTGAGATGCAACTGTGAACTGTGTTGCAGTCAAAAATACAGTAAAATGATCAGTATGTCAAACAATCGTTTCTTCCTCCTAGCAAAAGAAAACAGCTTTTTTTTTTTTTTTTTTTATATAAAGTATAATGAAGGGCCTACAGAGATAAAAATGATTAATCTTGTTAATGCTTTGGTTGTCACAATTATTTGAGACAAACCTATAGATACCCTCCACATGTAAATGGCATATAAGGATTTTCTTGATTAGGGTTGTAGAGTTTAAAAGAAATTCAATTTCACTTCCCTACAAGCAGAAACTGATGGCAAGAAGTTTAATTTCATTTAGAGGTATTTATTAATTTATGCATCCAAAGCAGGTAGTCAACATTAAGACTACTGCCTAAAAAGGAATACCAGATCATAATTTCAATACAAACTGGAATCATTACCTGAAGTAACCTTTCTATAGATAGATATTTTTGCTCTTTCTGGCCATCATGAAAAAGTAAGACAAAAAGACTTGTGATAGAGCTTGAAAAAACGCAGCAGAATGAGAAATTAAATCTCTTGGTTACACTCACCAGCCACGTTATTAGGTACCAGGTGTCAAATGCTTGTTAACGCTAATAATCAGCCAATCACATGGCAGAACCTCAATGCATTTCGGTGTGTAGACATTATGAAGATGACCTGCTGAAGTTCAAACAGAGTATCAGAATGGGAAGTAAGGTGATTTAAGTGACATGGCACGGTTGTTGGGCCAGATGGGCTGGTCTGAGTATTCCAGACACTGCTAATTCTAAAGGGATATTCATCCGCAACCATCTCTAGGGCTTACAGGCCATGGTCTAAAAAAAGGGAAAATATAAAGTGAATGGGAGTTATCTGAGCAAAAATGTCTTGTTGATGCCAGAGGTCAGTGGAGAATGGCCAGACTGGTTCAAGCTGATAGAAAGGCAACAGTAATTCATATAACCACTCGTTACAACCGAAGTTTGCAGAAGTGCATCTCTGAATGCACAACATGTTAAATCTTGAAGCAGATCAACATCAGGAGACCCAACTGGGTGTCACTCCAGGCAGCTAAGAACATGCAACTAAGGCTACAATTCACAAAGGCTCACCAAAATTGGACAATATCAAATTAGAAAAAATGCTGCCTGGTCTGATGAGTTTCAATTTCTGCTGCAACATTCTGATAGTAGGGTCAGAGTTTGGTGTCAACAACATGACAGCCTGCCTTTTATCAACGGTTCAGGCTGCTGCTGGTGGTGTAATGGTGGGGGGGATATTTTTTTGGCAAACTTTGGCCTCCTTAGTACCAACTGTGCATTATATAAATACAACCGCCTACCTGAGTATTGTTGCTGACCATGTTTATTCCTTTATGACCACAGTGTACCCATCTACTGATGGCTACTTCCAGTAGGTTAACACTAGAATTACCAGAGCCTACGAAAAAACTTGTAGATCCGGCCCACCTTAAATTCATTTGCACCTCTCCGTCAGCGTCTTTTGTCCTGTAAATGTGCCGATAAAGACAAGCAGCAAGAAGCCTACTATTCCATCCCCCCACAGCTGCAAAATGTGCACAGCTCATGCCTTGATTGTTTATCTGGAAGTGAAGTGCTGGAGTTTTAGAGTAGAAATAATAGATCGTTATTTGGAACACATGCATTTCATGTGTGTTCCATTTCTACAGTAATCTGTGTGAACACATTGTTAAAACAGAAACGTTTTTCATATTTTAGTAGTAAATGACAAAATGTTGGCATAAACTATATAATGTGTGAAGTCTGAAGTCCAAAGATCAAATAAACACTTTCACAAAAGGTTCAAGGATAAAACAAAAGCTTCCGTAGCGTAGCGGTAAGATTTGCTGCCTTATAATCAAGAGTCCCTGGTTCGATCCCAACTGGCTCCTATATTTGCCATTTTCAGTAGTGAGCTGCTCTTATTGTTAATATTATACAGTACACACATACATTTGGTTTGCTTCCGTAACAGAGACAGTGGACATTTATAGTACTTGTGAAAGTTACCGTTTTATTTTCACTTTTTTTCTCTCAGTCACAATCACGATACATACTACCGCCCCCCCCACCCAGGGATCTGACGCTGATAAGTTTTTATTTGAAACTTGAAATAACTATAGATGTGAGTGGTGTTTTGAGGCAATGGAACAGGTCCATTCTCTGATCTGGAGGGATAAAAAGCATGTGAATCTGCCTTCTTCGTATCTCACCGTCACTTGATTTTTTTTTTTTTTGTTCAGTTTTATCGAGTGTTTCTGCTCACGCTGAATTAGTATGCACCTTATGGTCTATGATGTCAAAAAAAAAACAAAAAAAAAAACAGAGACATTGGTATATATGATATTTGGAATTATTCATTTTATGACCCGTACAGTACATTTCGGAAAAACATTGTGGCACAGATGCAACATTATTCATGTTATTCATATTCATTCGCATAACATCTTGCGCTTGTAATCAGTGACCACGTTTTTTTTGTTTTTTTTCTGATCTTGCCAGTGATCACGATCACTCTGTACCCCCCCCCCATCCCCACCTGATCAGACTCTAAGTAACAGCGGCAGCATAAATTCACACCGATCTGACACTGTTCATTTTCAAATAATATTGCATTAGTGCGATGATGTTTTCTGATTGGTACTATTCAAGTCATAAAATTATTTCTTCAAAATGTCACATATATTTTCTCTTTCTTTCAGGTGTGTAATAGAAACCACAGCATAGAGAGAAGTGTGCGCATTGTAACAGGTACACATGTCGGAAACGTAGTAAGGACAGTCCTTGCGTGTGTGTGAACTGTTAACATTTGAATTTGATGATTGCATATAGCGCTGAACTTACTGCTCTGTACTATTCTTTCCTCTGCATGTCCTGAAGTACAAAACAAACATCACTATACAGCAACATGTGGGGACTGGCAAGATCGGAAAAAAAACATGTGGTCACTGATTACAAGCGCAAGATGTTATGCGAATGAATATGAATAATATGAACAATGTTGCATCCGTGCCACAATGTTTCCGAAATGTACTATACAGGTCATAAAATGAATAATTCCAAATATCACATATACCTATGTCTGTATTTATTTATTTATTTTTTTCATCATAGACCATAAGGTGCATACTAATTCAGCATGAGCAGGAACACTCAATAAAACTGAATAAAAAAAAAAAAAATCAAGTTACGGTGAGTGTTGTGTGTCAGCTTTTATCCCTCCAGATCAGAGAATGTCCAGTTCCATTGCCTCAAAACACCACTTACATCTACAGTTATTCCCAGTTTCAAATAAAAATTATCCACGTCAGATCCCTGGGTGGGGGGGTGGTAGTATGTATCGTGATCATGACAGAGAATAAAAGTGAAAATAAAACGGTAACTTTCACAAGTACTATAAATGTCCACCGTCTGTTACAGATGCAAACCAAATGTATATGTGCACTGTATAATATTAACAATAAGAGCAGCTCACTACTCAAAATGGCAAATATAGGAGGCAGTGGGGATCGAACCGGGGACTCTTGATTACAAGTCAGCAAATCTTACTGCTACGCTATGGAAGCTTTTGTTTTATCCTTGAACCTTTTATGAAAGTGTTTATTTGATCTTTGGACTTCAGACTTCACACATTATATAGTTTATGCCAACATTTTGTCATTTACTACTAAAATATGAAAAATATTTCTGTTTTAACAATGTGTTTACACAGATTATTGTAGAAATGGAACACACATGAAATGCATGTGTTCCAAATAATGATCTATTTCAAATAAAACTCCAGCACTTCACTCCCAGATAATCAATCAAGGCATGAGCTGGGAGACCTTTGTGCACGTTTTGCAGATGTGGGGGGATGGAATAGTAGGCTGCTTGTCTTTATTGGCACATTTACAGGACAAAAGATGCTGACGGAGAGGTGTGAACGGATTTAAGGTGGGCCAGATCTATGAGTTTTTTCGTAGGGTCTGGTAATTCTAGTGTTAAACACGCCATGTCACAAAGCTGAAATCATCTAAAACTGGTTTCTGGAACATGACATTGAGTTCACTATACTCAAATGGCCTCTATAGTCACAAGATCTCAATCCAGTAAAGCACTTCTGGAATGTAGTGGATCGGGAGATTCACATCATGGATGTGCAGCTGACAAATTAATCTATACCACAAAGAATTACAGCACTTCTGAAAGGCAAAGGGGGGTCCAACCAGTAAGGTGTACTTAATAAAGTGGCTGGTGAGTGAAGTTAGTACTACTTTGCCCTGGTTATTTCAAAGTGAGGCTCACATGGACCAGTTTTTCTTAATTGGATACCAATTTTAAAAATGCATTTAAGAACTGTACATACTTTATTAATCCATTTGCTACTGAAAAGTATCCAGCAAAATAAAAGCATATTCAACCCTTCTAGTTTCCTTGTTCTTAAAACCTTGGCTTTAAAACAGATGTTGTGAAAAGATCTCCGAGGACGGGACATATTGTGTTAAAGTCTGATGTGTCACACAGGTGCTTAAGGCCGATTTCAAAGATGTGGTAGAAGGTTGAATATGAGGCTAATAAAATAAAAACAGAGGCCAAGTTTCTGAAGTATGAAATGTCCAGGAGAAAAGTAGGCCTGCAGGCTATTGAATGTTCAAGCTAGGAGATGCAGTGAAGCTTGGTTGTCATTTTCTAAAGATCTTTACTGAGGTCTACTCACCTGATATTTGTCACCTTTTGCTCAGTTAATCTTCTGGTACACTCAGAAACAATAATGTTATCTTGGTAACCAGCATTGAAACTTGTGATCTCAATATAAAGGTTTGAAGTCCAGAGTACATCATGGTCCAAGCATGCATATATGCAGGTAACTATTGCACTTACGATGTCTTGACTACTTTCAAAAGTGACATTATTGGGCCAGTGGTTACCCATGCACAGTCCTTGACCTCCATGGACTGCACGGTCTTACCAGATCACAATCTACCTTTCTATGTTGGATATCATCCTATAATTTTCAATTGTTTCCTACAAACTTCTTTTCATGGAATGATTACCAATTACCTGTGTAATCATCCTCATACATTGCTGTAACATTGTGACATTGCTTGTCTCAATTTTATAACAGCTTTTGTTTTCATTTGTTTAAGTAGGTTTGACTATTTTGTTTCTTTTTTGGTGTTCTTCTACTTTGATT